>NW_009913174.1:78865-81552 GCF_000696875.1 Nestor notabilis | reverse complement strand
GACAGGCTGAGAAAGTTGGGGCTGTTAAGCCGGGAGAAGAGAAGAGACTGCATGGAGACCTCATAGCAGCCTTCCAGTATCTGAAGGGGGCCTACAAGGATGCTGGGGAGGGACTCTTTGTTAGGGACTGTAGTGGTAGGACAAGGGGTGATGGCTTCAAACTTAAACAGGGGAAGTTTAGATTAGATATAACGAAGAAGTTCTTTACAGTGAGGGTGGTGAGGTACTGGAATAGAAGTTGCCCAAGGAACTTGTGAATGCTCCATTGCTGCTGGTGTTCAAGGCCAGGTTGGACAGAGCCTTGGGTGACATGGTTTAGTGTGAGGTGTCCCTGCTCATGGCAGGGGGGTTGGAACTAGATGATCTTAAGGTCCTTTCCAACCCAAACCATTCTGTGATTCTATGGGCAATGTTTCATCACCAGAACCTCAAACATTACTTAGTGGTCTTATGGGTAGGTAAGTCTTGTTGTTCCTGAGGTGTTAATGCACACAAATAGAAAGCATCATTCTGGAGTTCAGCCACCTCTAGGTTTATGTGACAGTCAAGTGAAGGTTTTTTCAGAGTGCAGGTTTAAGCATAGACCACCTCCACTGTCCCCACCAAAATCCCTTTAGATTCCTGCAGCTGTCTATATTGGAAGTCATACAAGCACAGTGGGAGAGGATCTGTGTGTAGAACAGTCATGGCTGAGAAGGCAAGAGCTGCAACAACTCTGTTCAGGGAGGATCTGTTCAGGAATAGTCTTGAGGCCTGAGCACCCATGGGTGGCTGGTGCCCCATAGATGTTATGCTGTAATAAAATGTCCTTTTTTGGTTTCAGCAAAAATCAATACAGTTTGTGTGCTTTGACACCATTTTTCAGTGCAGTAAGTGGTGTACAAGATGGAGTCATTTCAAAAACATAATGTCCTGCCTGAAGGGACACAATCACAGCCTTAATTCCCTTGGAGCTGCCACGGGTAATTTTACTCCTGCTCAGGCAGCAGATGTCAGAGCACAGCCACACAACACTGCCTCCCCTTGACCCTTGCACCACCCCCTGCCAAGGTAGCTCATTTATTCAGTTTTCGACTAGCAAGGATACCCTTGAAGTGCTAGAAATACACTGATGATAATTTCATCCACAGCACATTCCTTGGTTTAACAGTTCTAGTCTTGGACACTAGTGACATTCAGGGGGAAGTACAAGATGCTTTTTTGTGTGCTTGTATGTACTGGAAATTAAAACTGTTAAGACTTACTTTGAACTCAGAAGTCAGAAAGGACCCCAGAGATTTCTCTCCCATCCCTGAAAACACTAGTTCCTCCCTCGTCACATACATCAGTTGAAGCTGTGCTGCTGGCTCAGGGCTTGATTCTGGTTGGTGCTGTACATGCCACCACAGTTTTTGCCTATCTTCTGAAACCAAATGCACTTAGGTATCTCCAAAAGGCAAGCCATGTCCTGAATCAATGTAGATTCAGCAGTCCTGTGGCAGCAAAGTTTTCTTTGGTCATTTATGGAGTGTGGGGGCTCATAATGTTCACTGTACACCAAGAAATGAGAAAGTTTCATAGAAACAAGCCACAGCTCATCCAGCCATGAAACACACATAACAGGTCAAAACACTTTGAGTATAAAGGCTCAATAACGAAACATGTCTAGAAAAACACTTTTAACTTCAACCTGCTGTTCTTTTGATCATGAAAGACAAGGCTGCCTTGGGACAGAATTTCCATCCATGGATACAGCTATACTTTTAAATTAAAGTGAGTCCAGAGAGCAGGAAACCTAGGTATAACACCTCCCCACAAGCCACATGGAGGTAGTTTGTTGGTGTGGTCCAAATCAGAGCCAAGGAGTGAACTAAACACTTAGCAGTGTGGACATCCAGAGTTCAGTCCTTGGGATCATGCCCTGGGCCTCTTTTATTGAGCAGCATAGATGCACATGGACTTGTGCCCTGTGTATTTTTTCCAACTGTCAATATCTATTTCAAACAACTTCGTATTTTTTAGCATATAACTAGTATCAATCAAATGTAGTGCTAGAGGAAAGAGGAAATGGTGGACTTCTACAGTTTATTTCTGCACAACCAGTTCCTAGTTGGGATTCAGTGGTCAATGAATTCAGTGGAAAGATTTGTTTCTGCCTGACTACATACTAAAAGACCAACTACTTCCTCACCTGATCCAGAATGACTGCACCTCTACCAACATACCTTTTTTGCTGCTTTCTTTTTCTTTTGTCAGAAATAAAACACACATGATATGCTATTTTTTTATTTCCAAATATCAAGTATTCAAGAGTTTGTTTTGTAAACACATGTTTACAACAGCTGCTGACAACAGATTTCATTAAATGATGTGTTACACAGCTTTAAAATTATTCTAAGCTCTGCCGAGAAATAAATACCAATTAAAAAACCCCATAGAGGAGCCTAAAGTATGCAAAACAAACTGCATAAACCAATTAGTCTCTTTTTACCACAGCACAGCACCCACACACTCATACAGTCAGACATACTCTACAAATTTCCTTAATACTCTACACATTTGCTTAATAATGAGTTTTTAAAAAACTAAACAGTTACAGGCAGTGTGCCCACTCCATGCTCCTAACATACTACCCAGACTGTTGCTGTTCTGCTTAAATCATTTGGTAGAAGTATGCACTGCAGCCAGGGGCAAAACTCCTGTTTGCT
>NW_009913174.1:74838-78834 GCF_000696875.1 Nestor notabilis | reverse complement strand
AGAGCGGTTTCTTCCTTGAGGTTAAAACCCTTCACTCAACCATGGATCTCACCGACTCCAAATTAACTCTTTTTTTTCTCTTTTTTATACTGAAAGTCAGTTTCAAATGATTTTGTAAACTTTTTTAGTTTTGTTTTGAAATTAACTCTCCATGTTTTCAAACATGGAGTTTGCTACAGAGGTAAAATTTCTGACCTGTCAGTCAGAGGTGTACGCCTTAGCGCTATTTAAGATAGAGATGCCCCCTCAGCATGAGCAGTCCAGGCGCTGTACCACAAAATAATTACCTTTTAGAATTCAAAATGGGAAAGAAACTTTTTTTAAATCATAGCTCACTTTAAAGTTGACCACATTTGACCTTTTTCAGTTGCTAGAGGCAGAATTTGCTCTTATTCTACCCCTCTCTTTCCGGTATTCCATGGAAGAATATTAACATTTCAGATCTGAATCCTCAGTTCAATGCTTACAAACAAAAAAGAATTGCTTACTAATGTTGCTTGGTTAATGGGTCACAAAATTTAGCCTCATGTTTCTTGTCATTACTATAGAATTTATTTTCAGCCTTTGCTTAAGCAAAGCCACTAAATGAAGTAACGTGCTACAGCAGCATGAATGCATCCCACATGAGATTTCTGTGGTCAGCTTTTACCTTAGCTGTTAGCACTGGGCCAAATCCATACAGCCTCCTGAAATGACTTTCCCACAGAAGAGCTAGGCAGGAATTGGCCCACCAGGAATTACAAACACTGTCTTTGCTGGAGCAGTACAGACTTTAAGAACAAAACCACACGCAGTTGCATCATTGATGTGCCTTGAATATGTCATTTAAGTCATAGTGAATACATCATAAAATACTTCAGTACCTATTAGCACCACAGTGTTGTTTAGTCATTTGTCCAAAGATTATCAAGCTGTCTCACCCTTCCTTGAGGTGAACAATGTTTTGGATGCTTTTCGTAGCCCTTCATGAATTTCACAGCTTTTCACTTCTTCTATATCATGAACAAAATGTTGTTACGGGATAACATTGTGACAACTGGTTTCTTAAGACAATACAGTATACACAACAGATAATGTAAGTAGAATAATATGTAGAAGATAATGTCAGAAGAGTAGGATGGAACCTGAATAAATAACCATCTGTTTCATAACACTTGAAACCAAGAAACATTTGTAGCTGCTTTGAATTTGCAGAGCTATCTGTGTTTAAATGGCTATATTGAGTCAAATGAAAATAGCTTATCTGAAGGACTGGAGAGGGGGATTGTTAAAAAGGATAGTTATTTACCGTAGTTAATGTAATGGATATAGCTATAGGTAGTGTTAGCTGTCCTCCTTAATTTAGGTAATATATTCTGTGGAAAGGACAAGAAAAATTTCCTTCCTGATGAGCAGGTAGGCTTTCAAACTTTTAGCCACATAATAACATGTATTTGTGATATTCATTGTAAAGAAGACAAATCATGGGAACCCTGGCCATACCTAGTGCCCACACTGAAGGCTCCACATCTCTACTCTGTGACAATGTTTATATGGAGTCTTTTTGAATTGTTATTCATAAACTAAAATGTTATAAGAAAAAAAGAAAGCCATAATTCTATTCCAAAGAATCTACCACCATGATGTCGTGTTGACTGTCCATCTTCTAAGCACTCGGAGGGATTAAAATGTCTGTAAAATCAAGTCTGATATGTGAAGAACCTGAAATGTTTTGATACAGGTTTAATCTACGAGGGGCAAACATTCTGCCCAAAGCAATGCTGATTCAGATTGCAGTCCAGGTAAATCATGCTACTAGGTGTTTTAAGCCCCTGGAAGGAAACCACAGCTGAATGGCTTCAGCTGAGAGAACCCGGACACTGCAGCATGCAGAATAGCATCTCCTATGGCGCTACAAAATACATATTATTGAGAAAACAGAAAAAGATAAACTTATTTAGGAAATATTTTGTCTTTGATCTAACAACCAGTAATAGAGTAGTAACAACCAGTGAACAGAGTATAAATGCTAAACAAGCACTTGATATGTCTTAGCTCACACATGCTTGCTAAAGCACCAGCTTGGTAATGTCCAACCCAAGGTACTGGCCCAATCCTTCAGCCTCATTGTCACACTGATGAGGCTGAGAATCTGGCTCCAAAATAGAAGTAAGACACTTTGGACTATTTATCATCAGTTTTATGTCAATATAACACCATGAAGAGTTGTGGTATTACACACACAGGAAGTGTAGTAAGGCAGCAATAATTCAGGCATTTGGGGGGAAAACCTGCAAGAACAGTACAGGAGATGCTGACTTCTCTCCCAGCCATTCTGCCTGAGTTACACTGAGCAGGCAGCGCTCCGCTCTGTTTGTGTGGGATACTGAAAATTTATCATGTGAACCTTTAGGTCCAAATTCTGTGAAAGGGCACTACCTAAAGCATTGCTTGAAGCAGTTTCATCGGCTTTAAGGTCAGAAAGATGCCCTTATTTAATCTGTCTCCCCACATAACATACATTTTCAGCAAGAAATTGAGAAAATAAGTGAATGACAGGAAAAGCTAGAATGTATCTTTGAGCATGTCCACAAAATATCTTAAATTTGAATTCTTTTTGAAAATGAAGACTTTCCTCCATTGCCAGATACAAAAGCAGACACACGTGAATGCCGCAGGGGAGTACTCAAGTGCTACTTTGTGCTGTTCTGGTTACAATGATCACTGAATCATTGGTGAAAAAAGCTCAGCATGGAAATTACTCTTTGGGTACAAAAACTCTTTTTGAATGAAAATGGGGTTCAGTCTAATACTTAAGTACATGAATTATTTTTAAATGCATTACTTAAGTAATAAGTATATAAACTTACACACATATTTGAGTGTTCTGCTGGATCAGAGCCATAATGCATGGATAGTTAATGCTAAGAATTAACAAGCTATATTTTTTTAAAAAAGAAGAAAACATATTTTTGAAAACACTACACTCAGGTGTTTGTAACTAAGCTAGGGCCTTTCAAACTTATAATTCTAATACCTAGGAGGAGATTTGTGCCCCTACTTCACTTATAGAACAGCAAGTTCTGAAGAACTTCATCTTACTACATGCACTTTTAAAGATATAATGACTGGTTAAAGAACTAAATGTTTCCAATTAAATATAAATTGCACCATAATATTCAACATGTCTCTTGCAGCTGCTCACACTGTACTGAAAGGATATAAAATGCCATCAGTTACAAATTGTACCATATTATATCCAGTATGCTCATGGGGAAGAACAGAGAACAAAACCACAGAGCTTTTGCCTTGAACTGGAAATACACAAAGTCCCACTCTGCAGGCACTCCAACCTCCAAAAGATCTGGGAACCATCTCTTGAGGGTGCTGCACTCATAAGCACCCCAGGCAATGGCTATGCCCTTTCTGAAGTTTTCCTCTTTTTGAGGAAACAAGGATGAATGGGAAGCTAAGCAGGGACCTGTTCAGTCAAGTCCACAGGGGACTACTTTCCTCCTCTAAGTACTTCCTCCTAGAAGTAGTCCAAAGGGCTACTTCTCCTCTCTTGTCCCTGACCCTAGATCAGGAAATTAGTAAAAGGAAATTAGTCTGTCCTTATGCCATGTCCTTGGCATGATGGCACTTTGTGGGCTTGCAGTTAGTGACAACAATATAATTGCTCCATACTATCCCTGGCTGGTTAACTGCAGGTGGATGACTCAGGTTTGCTACCAATAGCAGCCTGTGAGTGTTCGGGACACCTGTACTACCTTTTCTTGTACTCACTACTATGCAGCCTTTAGCGTTTGGGGGTAAAGAGGGAAGGTGGCAGTTAATAGAATTTTATATTCTGTGGTCAGGATTTCACAGCAGGAAGACAGCATGGCCACTTTCACTAGGTGACAGATAAGTTCCTCTCTTCTTGTGAGTCAGTTTATCACCACACATTGATCATGACTACTGCTGGGGATGCAAACATTTCTCTAGGAACTCTGCTTCCTTCATCAATGACAACCT
>NW_009913174.1:64299-74807 GCF_000696875.1 Nestor notabilis | reverse complement strand
TTCAGCAGGTCTCAGCCCACATTTTGGTCAATGTTGACAATGTTAGCATTGAGTTCTCTAGGAAGTTAATGTGTTTCCCCTACGTGCCTTTATTGGCTTAGTTTAGACTGTTACAGCTTACTCACAATAAAACCTCTTTCAGGAATCAATCAAAAACTGTCCAGAGTTTGGGTTTTCTTTCTTTCAGAGGATGCTGATTTAATTAAGTGATTTTGTAGAAATATATTCATATTGTCAAAATCATCTATCTCCAAAAATACTAACAAAATTGTTTGAAAAGTAACAAATTACTTTTTGTTTTGGATACGATTTTGAAAGGAAAATTAGAAGGCTATTGAATGTATGTAAACAAGTTTTTTTTTGGTATTTCCAAATTGAACATCTTTCCTTCTACATTTCAGTTTCTCAAACATTTCAAAAAAATTAATGTTTTTAGAAGCTGAAGTGTCAGGATTTCCTAAAAAACAGGTGGTCACCATTCCAACAAGCTCTGAATTTCCCTGAAATCAGCTCAGAAGCAGCAGCAGTTGCAGATGTGTCACTTTTATCACTCTCATTCTTTGCCATCAGTGTCAGCTCCTGACATCCTGACAATCCTACAAGCCTAATCTTCTCTCCTTTGTTATTCACATGGAAGAGAAGCACATACAAGGCATGAAACAGAATAGATCAGGATGAACGATTCATCTCCAGCCTTTTACAATTCCCTAAATGCTGTTTCTGAGGTATTTGAGAAGATTATCATTCTTCACCTCACCCCATGATGACTAAAATGGGCAAGTGATTAAAATGGATAGGTGATGGGCTGCAATTACATTTTGTCCTACCACTTTGCCTCAATTTTTGCAATGACAAGAAATTCCTGGTGCAAGAAGCATTTGAGACTGGAGCAAAAGGGAATATTTTTATCATCTATTCTGACTTCCTCTGGCAAAAAGAAATATACCAAATACCTTTGAGCTAAGAAAATTTATTTCTCAGGATGAGAAGTGTAGAAGCTAACATTTCAGGTGGCACATGCTGACTGAGGACGTATTGTATCTGGTGGCTGCACAAGAGAAAAAAAGCCTCAGGCTTGACCCCAGAAAGCTACTAATATGTACTTAATAGGAGGACGTGAATAAAATTATATTCCTCTATGTTGTAGTTTGGGGTAGAAGCATCTGAGTTTGCAGACAGAGAGAGTGGAAATCATTTCAAGCCACATAAATGGACTGAGATACTTTGAAATAAGCAGCGACCATTTCAAGCAGGGAAAACAGCCCCATGGGTAGACCCATGTGCCAGCCAAAATGAGCCACCAGACGAGGAAAGGCAGCCAGCAAAGGAGGAGAGGGAAATCTGCTCTTCCCAGGACAACCCAGTGGATGCCAAGGAGTGTACTGTCTTTAATTTCAAAGACTTGGTTCCATGTAATGTTTGATCAACTTATAATTAAAAATTAATCCAGGAATAACTTGGTTCAAAAATATGTAGAAGTTCTGCTCTTTCCTATTTATTTTCATGCAAGCTCTCTACATGGCAAAATCCAAACCTGACTATCAATGAGTCTTCTTGCAAGAGTGCTTTTAACTTCCTAAACTTCTAAGACTTTCCCTTCACGGCAAATTACAACTTTGACTTCCTACCGTCCACCTGAAATCATTCTCTGCCCTTTGAGACATCATTAGTACACCATGTGCATGGCACCACAAAGCCTCCAGGGCAAGAAATGAAATGCCAAGTACATTTGATTAGAAAGTCTCAGCACCTCCTGGGGAGAAAACACACTATGCTAATTTTGAATATGCAAAGGCCACATCACATCCTGTGGGTCCATGCTTGCAGATGACTTCTATTGCTAGGTCTTCCCCTGAAAGGGCAAAGAAGAGATGACTCGCCCTTTGCCTTCACAGAAGCTTTCAATGAAGCAGGGAAAAGGAAAGGTGGCTGCTCGTTGGACAAACCATTCAACTAGGACCTCCAGGCCTGTCCTGCCAGGAGTGGAGGGGAAAGCTCATGCCAGGCACTGCGTTGGGCAGGCTGCTGAAAGCCCACTTGAGGGGTCTCTGCTCTCTCCCACAGCAGGCAGCAAGCGGTGCGAGCTCAAACCCCATGTTGTCACTGGCTGCAAGGGGCCCGCTGGGTCCCAGGTGGACCACTCAAACATGAAATGAGGCCCTTAGCTCTCCTCAAGATTTGTTCACTGAAGCTGGAGTAGACTGGCACGTGTTTCTGAAGGACAACCAAGTTCTTCCTAGCAAGCTATAACTGGTTATTTTCTTCTTCAGGAAAAGTATGGATCTAGTGCTATCAACAGCTACGCAAGTAACATATCAACTCTGGTATATGTGTGTGATTCCCACATCTTAATGTTATTATAAAGTAATACTGAAGTTTTTTACTCCAAGCATTATACTTTCCTAGCCTGTGTACTTTGTGAAGAATGAGTACATCCCATCAAATGAAAATTAATGCACATTTTGACAGGATAAAAATATTATGACTCAACTTTTGCAAACGTTACCTGATGCATAACTTCTGTATGGCTTAACATGTTAGTAACAGTACTTTAAACCTTATGTTCTTTTAAAATTTAATGCTTCTGTCTGAAAGTAGCCCCTTTTAGGTTCAGTTGCAGTAATGTCTTTAAAGCAAACTTTAAACTTAATTTGCTGCACATACAATTATCCAAATAAGTTGCATAGTTTAAACAAGTTCAGTTGTGCTTTGTAGCAGAACTCACAGTAATTACTCATCTCTTAAAAATACAATTTGTGGATATGAAGTTGACGATACATTTAAGCATTTTTGTGACGTCTAGACATCAATGATACGAGTTTTTGTCACTCTTCCACTGACTTCTGCTGTCCATAGTACCTCACCCTTACACTGATATTAGATCAGAGCATGGACATTTAACGGACACATCTGAAATAATTACAAACACAATTTTTAAAACTCCATTGTTGGGAGGAGAGAAATAAGAGCTTGGGTTGGTATGAGGTATCCAGCCCTCAGGAATATAATATGGTTGTTTGCATTAAGCTTTGTTGGTTTTATCACATGTTACATCTAGATTAAAAATAGAAGGCACAGGTGTTTTACAAGGCGCCATAATTAAGTCAACCAACAAAACTAAATACTACATTACCAAGCCAGGGGTCTATATCTCAGCAGTGACTTCTTCCAATGCATTTTCATATGAGGAATTTATTGCTTCTGAAAAAGGGCCAGGGTATGTCTGTGCTACGCAGTTCATTCCTTGTGCCACACTGATGTCCCCACGGGAGCTGAAGGTAGGGCAGGATCTAGTCCGTGCATAGTTTTGCCGGGGTCCAGCTTGGCCAACCATCTCACTCACAGTGTTCACCGGCGAAGCCCTCCATCTCTGTCTCTGCAGTTGCTCTTCTTTACACTTAATGGAATACCAGGCCAGGAAAATAAAAAAGAATCCCACGAACTTGAGAGCAGCTGCCAGCCCAAAGTAGACAAAACGAAATGAGGTGACATCGTATTCCCAACAAGATCCTTGTACGCCGCAATCCTGTTGCCAAAGCATGCACGTGGTGTCAATAACAGCCCCAAAATAAATTGGAGTGGGAATGTAAGCTGAAAAAAAATAGCAACATAAATAATGTGTTAGCATATAGAAGAGGACTTCTAAAGAAACTATCTGCCTTAGCCGAACAGTGTAGGTTAGTAATTTTTGAGATTTCTATACCACTGTTCTCACATGAAGTGTAGGACATGGAAAACTGGTCAGCCGATCTTCCCACCGACACTACATATCCCACACATGAAATGTAACACAAATGGGAAAGAATTCAAGCAATTCAGCAGCATCTTACAGCCAATCTGTTGTTCACATAAATCTCTCCTTCAGCTACGTGTCCCCCAAAAGAAAATCCAATGTTGCTCTCAGGAAATAAAATAGAGGAAAGGAACAAAATACAACATTATCTTCCGAGGGTTCCTTGCTGAAT
Source organism: Nestor notabilis (assembly GCF_000696875.1). Lineage (NCBI taxonomy): Eukaryota > Metazoa > Chordata > Aves > Psittaciformes > Psittacidae > Nestor > Nestor notabilis. The sequence goes on along the minus strand of NW_009913174.1, from coordinate 70,842 downwards.
ATCCATTGACCATGAGCTAGGAAAGGGTGGGGTTTTGCTGCTTTAGATTAGGGGGAAAAGCCCCAAAGACCACAAAATACTGGTCTCATTGAAGATGGATGGCAGCAGTAAGACCACTAAAATTATAAATTCTTTTTTGAATCAATCTTCTGCAGAAACAGACTTTTCTAAGACTGTTATAAATGCAGTCAGCCCACTGAAGGCTCCTGCTTTCTCCAGAAAAACACCACCTTTAAGACAAACCCAAAACATCCTTCCCCAAAGGAAATTTCCAGATGCAGTTATACAGGCTTCTCCTCTTGTTCTCTTAGAATAGTCCTTGCTTGCTCTGGTTGTATGCTTTGTAGGAGATGAACCTGGAGTGCTCTTTACAAGCAGGAATTTAGAAGTTCAAGAGCTTGAAAGAAACTGCTTAAGTGGAATAAAGACTTTTAACATGTACCCTTTTTGCTTTGAAACATTTAAAATTAGACATTAAGTAATACTTGCTGCTTATTTCAAAAACACAAAAAGCTACTGTTCTTGCTAAAAGCAATTAAAATCAGTTTCTAAAAAATCCTTATAATAAAAAATTTTGTAACTATTAATTTTTAAACAAAATTTGAAACTGTAGAAACATCTCTTTCTGGGAAAAAACTGTTGCTCTAGAAAGTCAGTAGCAGATTAAAAAAGAAAATTAAATACATTATCAGCTACAACATTCTCAGAAGCTAGTAATTGTAAGTTTCTATTACAATTAGTCAGACAATTAGTTGCAGATTTATGGAATTTTAGTATTTTTCTGGTACATTTAAGCTGAATATGGGGAGCCTTTATTGAAATGCTGAGTAACTGTAAAACTTACCAAGGGTTCGTAATAAAACAAACTGCATTCCTAGTGCAAAGGGCCGCTCCCCATCTTCTACAGACCTAGCAGGCAAAAGAAGAAACAGTCACAGCAGATAATCATTGTGGGATGTCCTGGTTTTTTTCTGAGTTATAGAAAGATCTTTGTTTAAATTTCTTCCATTTAGCTTTTAATATTATTAATTCTTATTGCTGGGAAAAATTGTTGCCAACTGCTCTTGCCCCTGTTTAATCAAAATCTCAATCACATTTTTTAACCTTTCTTTATTTATGTAAGGTCTGAAGAATTTGATTCAAACCCGTTAAGGAAATTTAGAGAATTCATCCAAAGTATTTATGGCTTCTCATTATAATTTCCTATTATTTCCTATAATGATTTGCTTTTCTTTCTTAATCTTTTTTAGATAAATTAGATTTAATGGAGAATTAAGTTGCTGAAAGCTGGACTCATCTTCCAAATGTAACAGATCTCTGCACAGCATTAAGTACTTTGGAGCTACTTTAGGAAAAATATTGGTAGAAACATCCGAACAGCCTCTTTGAACACTGTTCTTTTTCAATACAAGTAATATAAGTTTTCTTCCATTGGTTTCCAAGGGAAAATGTCAACCTTTCAAAAGCCCAGATACAAAGTAATGTTATTGCACAATGCAATTACAACTTGAGTAAATCACAAATTTTCTTCTGATTAAAAAATGTTTCTAAATCTTAACCTAAAGGTCTGAAATTAAGTTAGACAGCTTCTAATTACACTGAAATATAAGAGAAAAACACACAAGGAGGTGCAGCTGTAAAATCAGAGTTTTGAAGTCAAGCACTCACTCGGAAATTGAGAAACTGGAGAACCAACTTGCACCACAGATCTTGGACAGAGGCACTGTGTACAATATGTGGTTTGAGACAATGGGTGTCACTGTTTGTGTGTGTGTGTCGTCCTTTTTTTCTCTGAACATTACAAAAACCTGATGGATATGTCCCTTATGCACCTCACTATTGTGAGACTCAATGCAATATTAATGTTCACTGACTGTAGTTTACTTTTGTGTATTCGCAGTGCAATAACAATGGGGTTTTAATTATTATTGTACAGGTGGAAAACCCAGAGACAGAAGGAATAATGTCAGAAGCCTCTGAATTATAACAGTGCTGTGCACACAGTAGTGCAGCTAAGGCTGCATGCGCAACTGGAAGTCTGATATGCTGTCGTGGTTCAAGCCCAGCTGGCAACCCAGAGCCACGCAGCCACTTTCTCACTCCCCCAACCCTCCTCCTTCCTCCCCCCAGTCCCGGAGGGATGGGGAGGAGAATCGGAGGAATGTAACTCCCACGGGTTGAGATAAGAGCTCTCCAGTAACTAAGGTATAATACAAACCACTACTGCTACCAATAATAATGACAAGAGGAATAACAAGGGAAAAGGACACAACCGCTCCCCACCCGCCGACCGATACCCAGCCCGACCCGAGCAGCGATCTGGGCCTTCCGGGTAACTCCCCCCAGTTTCTATACTGGGCATGACGTGCTGTGGTATGGAATAGCCCTTTGGCCAGTTTGGGTCAGGTGTCCTGCCTCCGCTTCCTCCTGGCTTCCCCTCCTCTCTGGCAGAGCATGAGACTGAGAAAGTCCTTGGTCAGAGGAAACATTACTGAGCAACAACTAAAAACATCGGGGTTATCAGCGTTGTTCCCAGGCTGAAAGTCAAAACCACAGCACTGCCCCAGCTACTGAGAAGGAGAAAAAATGACTGCTGTAGCTGAACCCAGGACATGTGCCCACTCCCGATAATTTTAAGTACTAACTTTTTTCATTTGCATTTGAGAATACAAAACATTGCTTTAAGAAAGTTGAAAATTTCTTCAGGAGTAATCCTTTTCTTACATGATGTTTTTACTCATCTCTATATAGTGCCTGGAATTTGCTGGGCACTGCCTGTTTTTTCTAGAGTGGATTATCATGTTACATATTCTAAATACAAGCAAGTTCCACCCTATGCTTGTCAGCCCTATACTATTCTCTTTTTAAGGATACATAAGCTTGAAGGAGTTTGGCTGCATTGTCCCAGCCTGTTCTGACACAGACACTGGCAATAGCAGGCACAGCAAAAACACTTTAAAACCCGTAACTGAGTTCTCACCTGAGTGTCACTATGATTGCTGATGGCTGGGCACATGCTGTTATGAGGGTAACAATGAAGAGAAATATCAGGAACGGGATAAGCGTGTTGCAGGTTCGATCACACTTCCCAGAAACAGCATAGCCATTCTCATTCAGGTAGGTTTTGACAATAACCAGCCGGAGCTGACTACGCTGGCCCACTGTTGGTGGAGTGATCACCTGGCGACTTTGGACACAGGCACATTCTGTGTAATTTCTTACCTGCGGAGAGCAAAAAGAACATCTCCACGTGAAAAACCCATGCCAGAAAGACATTGCGCAGAGACATGGTATGACAGTCCCATGGTACACCTCAATCTTCAGTCTCTAGCGTCATTACTCCAAGTACAGGTGAATATACCACTCCAAGTATTTCTAAAGCTGGACAGGACTCTCCATAATGAGATTACATTTCCATTACTTCATTTAGGCTGAATTAAAAAAAAAAAAATCTGGAATATTTTTGGAAAATTCTGCCAAAACAATTCAATCACTTCTTACAGGGAGGCTGGAGAAAACGAGTGTTTCCACTCTATTACAAAAACTGTGAGGAAACACTCTTTAAGCAGCACTAACAATGCCATTTTCTGGAACTTGACTTTCATATTCAGGAAGTGTCTTCTGCCATCTCAGTGGAAGTCCACTCAGATTCAGCTAAAGAGCAACAAGCTCCACTTCACACACAGAGCTCAGGACCTTCCAGCTGGATGTGGGTGTGGATGCGGATGGGATGTGCACAGGAACAAAACCAGAGAATAAGGGGAAAGCAGAGACAGGAGGACAGGAGGGATTCCCGAATGAACAGAGAGGCTGAAATTAAGAGACTGAATAAAGAAGTGGCATTTCATAGGCAAAAGGGATCATGATTTAAGCAAGGTGAGGAAGAGTGGGCTTAAACCACGACAAAGAGCTAGATCAGTGATAGCCTCCTGTCACACTTATTTTACTACTGTTTTCAACAAATCTAATGGCAAAGGGGTGTGCAGCAGATCAGAATACTCTAGCACTAGAGAAGAAACAGGTCATGTGATGTTACAGGAAGGAGATTTTCCTGTCAATGTTTTCAGCCATAAAACCCAAGACCACGTGTACACAGAGGCTGCATTATGACACCATCTTAAGGTTGCAAATTTAAGCACTTGGACGTAAGGAAATATCCAAATTATGGTTGCTTGTCAACTTTAAGGCATACCTTGTATTTGTTCATGCTCTGACATAGCCTCACATTTTTTTCCCATGGGATTTAGCGTAACAATTTATCAATTTTACCTCCCACTTTCAAAATGTGGCTCCAGGTATTTTTCTCCTCACACTAAACATATTCCTCTATAAAGACAGAATGACTCATTTTTCATACGTATTTTTCTATCACACTCACCATTATAGCTTAGCTTTTTCAAAAAGGAGTAACTTATCTTCAAAACAGTTATGAGATGAGGCACTGATGTTATCTCTATTTTGTAGCTAAGTAACTGAAACAGATCAAAAGTTTCATAAATGTGGGTGACTAATTTGAGACAACTGGGATCACTTTTTTGCAGAACATTTTCCATTGTATACAACTTACTATATTCTAAACATAACTTTTCATGCCTTCACATACAATTTAGGCAGCCAGTGCTTCTACAAATGGCACTTCTGGTTATTGCTCATGTCCCTCATTCTGGAATATGAAGAATACAAGATTAATGACCAACTGGGAAATGTTTTGTTTAAGTGACTTGCCCAACATCGCTTAGCAACAAAGGCAATGACAGAACCCAGTTTCCAAAGGCAGCACGCCACTCTCTAATGTCAAGTGAGTACCTGCTTCCTCCCTACAGTCTCTCACCGTAATCTTATTGCTTCCAAATGCAAATGCCAAATAGGCATCATACAGAAAATAGTCATCTTTACTACACAATCTGGGTTTATCACCAGAGAAACCAAGTCTGTGTACTAAATGGAAAAGACATGGCACAACAGAAACAATAAGGTAGAGGAATATATATAAAACCCAGGTAAGAACTGTACACTGGCATCTTTTTCTCCCACTTCTAATTTTTAAATGGTTAATTCTGAAAACACCGTATGTTATCAATTTAAATCCACATGTTATAGGTTAGCAGCATTTTGTGTGTTATACAGTGGCACAAGTTTAAATCTGTTGTTTTTAAAAGTACTCTACATAAAACATTATTTAATGAAGATATGTATTTCCCTACCAGTGTCAGTCTTATTCTATTCATGGTTAGCTACCAAGTTAAAATTCAGGCCATGATGCATTTTTTCTTAAGTTGTAAGGGGAGATAGTATGTTTCAAAATCTGTAGTGAAAAGCACTCCCAAAGTACCTCCCTAGTAAATGTATTACTAGTGCCAGTTCGATATCAGGTGAAATGTAGCAAAGATTAAACCTATGTCTCAATCCAGCAAAGTACAAATAAGATTTATATAGACACTGAAAGTTAACCACAGGCTCACATCACAGGCTTTTCCAATTGGGCCAAAGCAATTTTCTGCTAAAAAACAGCAAGATACTTTTAACAAACAAAAATATCAAGGAACATAATCTGTTCTGTGGCATCTATATATGAACCTGCAATTTCAGACCATTGAGAAAGCAGAGCACTGGACCTAACATCCTTCTACTTCACAGGCTGGCTCAAGACTTCAAATCAGGGTACTGATATATTATAAATAAGCTTTCTGGAAAGCACAATCAAGTCCCGAGAAAATCAGTATTTACATTATTTCCTGTCTTTCTTCATTATTCTTTTTTAAAGGGTGGTTCTGTAACAGAATTTGAAAGTTTGGGGGTTGTACAAATATAATGCCCTATTGATATTTAGGTCAGATTCTACATTTCAGCTGTTTTCTTGTGCCCAGTCCTGGAAACTGTCAAATTTCCATGGTGTGATTTTACCAGCAGGATGCCCTTCTCCAGTCCAGTGTAACTGGAAGACTGGGGTGTAATAGGCAATGTATTTCCAAGAAAGAAAGTGGAGTATTAAAATCCTTGATGTTCTGGTTACTTGAGTTCAATCACAATCACTTCATTTAGCCTGGAAGAGGTTTAAGGAAAGGTTATGAGAATGGCCAAACTATTTTACCAGAGCAGAATACACAGGCAGACTTTACCTGGTCATGCAAACAAAAGACCTATCAAAACACTGTTGCAGGTGCAACAGCAAGGCATGCAAAATGGCAAGGCTATCACAAACACCAATGACTTTACAGCCTGTAACTCAATTTAAATGGGAGCTTTAAACACTTCTAACTACATCAAGAGTTAGATTCTTCCTTCCATTCAGAGAGGGAGCCAAAAAAACCCAAAACAGCTCTTAAGAGTAACACTGATGATCGTGCAGAAAGGTAGTATGCCATGGCTGCCTATGCCTAGCAGAAAGCTGAATTAGATGACACTGACTCGAGGTCCCTGCTCCAAGCCCTGCAGGAACAAGCCTCTCCAAGTCCTGTTCCTGCAGGAACAGGAAAGGAGAGTTCCTGCAGGAACAGCAGATACACAGGCCACTTCCATCAGGGACTTCCAAGTCTGTACTAG
>NW_009913174.1:38653-64268 GCF_000696875.1 Nestor notabilis | reverse complement strand
GCCGTCCCTACGCTGTGGCACTTCGCACTCACTTGTCTGGAGGATTTACTTAGTACAAATGAACTTGTGCCTCAAATTTGTACATAACTAAAAGGAAGAGGGGGAAGAGCACGCAATAGTAGCTTACCAGCCTTTCAGAACATGGAAATACTCATGGATGAGTCAGTTGTAGAGCAACTTCTCTGAAGCTTAAAGGGGGATGTTTGAGCTAGAAACAGAGCAGTCTTTGATCTGCATCAGTCCCAAGGGGCTACTTGCAGGTTGTGGGTGTCTGGGTGGGTGAAGCACTTACCCCTGTGCTATGGTTTCCACCACTGATGCAGCCAGCTAGGCAAGGATTAAAATATGTTATTCCATCTGATCCACAGACAGGCTCGTACTCATGAATCTTACATCCACAGTTAACATTACAGCTCCCAGTCAGATTCCTGTGGGCCATGGCAAGAGTGGGACTGAAGAAAGGAAAAAGAACATGCTAGTAGAGAAAGCACAGATATCCTCCTGTTCAGAGGCAGAAAATATCCTACTCATTAACTCTGGAACTGAGAATTTATTATCACAGAAAGATTGCATTAACTCTAGGTTGTATACATGATTTAAACTATATAGAAGAACAATCAAGGCATTCTTGCCATCAACTAAAAACATAATACAAAAATAATACGAAAGTTTAAAACTTGTACCTTGTTTGCCTAGCTGATAGTTGAACTTTTCCTTTTTTTTTTCCTTTAAGAGTTATTTTATATATCTATCCTGAGCTGCAGAAATTTGTTGTTGATTACTAGTGAAAGGCTCAGTGACAAGATGTAAGCATTATGTGAACTAATAGGCATCTCTGCCCACATACCAACAACTGCTCTGAAAACTTAATGCTTGTATTATTCATATGAAACCTACGGGAAGCTCTCTAGATCTGGAGGAATGCTGTGCTATTACTGAATGTCTGTAAGAGAACCACTACTCCACTTTCCTAAACAATTCCCAAAAATCTTGCCAAAGCCCAAGTGTCTTTGTCCTCCCCAGAAGGGTTTGGCAGTATACTCAGAAGAAACTAAAGGGAATTTCAAAGCCGAAGAACACATACACCTCAAAGAGCAGGATCTTCACTATCATAGAATCACAGAATGGTTTGGGTTGGAAGGGACCTTAAAGACTATCTAGTTCCAACCCTCCTGCCGTGGACAGGGACACCTTCCACTAGTCCAGATTGCTCAAAGACCCATCCAACCCGGCCTTGACTATCTATCACTTGCTCCAAACAGGTAGTTGAACAGGTCTCACCTGCCACAGCAGAGAACAGTATCATCTCTTCACTGGCAAGTGCCATGCCAGCCTGGGCATGTCCTCATCACAGGATGAAGGTGCAAAGGGATGCCACCAAGGCAGCAGCTCATGGCGATCATCTGGGCTCAGTGGATCATGCAACAAGGCCCAAATGAAGCACTGCACTGGAACAGCTACAAGTTCTTCCTGACTCACCCTCTCCTCCAGCTAAGACCTCTGCATGGCACAGCTTGGCCCCGTCTACAGAGCGCAAGTCATTTGGAAGCACTTTGCTGCCCCCACAAAATGGTGCTTTTTGCTACCAGTAGGAAGAGATCAACACTGGTTACAACTGATCGCTGACTGTCACAATCACAGGTTTTGACTCAGGTTGGCTAAGTCACACAGTCACCAAATTAACCAGCTCCTGTCTTACATACCAAACCACTTCAGACCTGCCCAAAACAACTCTCAGGTCACTTGTGCCAGCTTCAGGCACAAACCATGGAGGAGACACTCAGCTACTCCCTGTGCTGAAGGAAAGCGCATGGTGATACTGGACTTTTAACATTCCTAGGTTGGGTAAGGACTTGAGTACCAAAGGAGGAAAAGCATTAGCAGGCACAAAGGCAACCTCACTGAAAGAAAAGAATAGTCAAAAAACCCTATGTAACTGTATATGCAAATTTTGGTTGCAGAGAAAGAGAGTTAAAGAGAAAATGGATACTAGTTTGTTCACAAATTAAAAACAGACTGACATAACTGGACCCAGTTATGAGTATATACATATATTATATAGAGAGCTAATATAAGAGGATGTAAGGTGTCAATCTCTATTATCTAGAAGGTCCTCATTAATGAGGAAGTAGATGATGACCGTGTCATATTTTTCTGACAAAGAACTAGTTCTAGTACAGAAATCAAAAAACATGGAACCAAAACATAGGTGTTCATAATTCCCAAGTACATAGGAAGAAATATGGGGTGTCAAGAAGTGAAGTTGTGGTGGTAGTCTGGAGGAAGAACCTTACATTCTTTCATAGTTGCCTAGCAGCTAAATGTGAAATTATTACTGCATATAAATACGCCCTTGTTCAAAATGCTTGACAGACATTGGCAAACTAATTCTCACAGTGAGTAATGCTGTGTAAAAGTATTATCTCTGCACTTTCTGTATCACTTTAGAGGACATTTACTGAAAGCTTGTATGTATATGTTGGAAAATAGTCATCACTCCAGACAGACTTTTCACTCACTCTTCCACAGACCTATATCATTCTTTCTGAGTCTCCGGTCTATACTGCTTTCACATTCTAGACATGCTCACTCTTTGTTTAAACACCCTTCTCAGTAAGAGCCCATCATTCCCAGTGATTCATATTTCATTCCATTGTATTCCATTGTATTCCATTCCGTTCCAGTCCTGTCCTGTCCTATTCTGTCCTAGTCTAGTCTAGTCTAGTCCAGTCTAGTATAATCTATTCTATGCCTCTCCATTCCATGCCACCATTGTGACTGCTAAGTTGCAATGTCCCAGAACAGGATAAAAGGGAGCAGCCTCCTGTGTCCCCTGGCAGAGGTGGCCCAGGACAGCCAAGGATATCTGAGAGGAAGTCCTTGAGGAGCTGCTGGAGTTACTTACAGGGGCTGAGGGAGGAACACCAGCACCTGGTTGAGGCTGCTGGAGGTTCTGCATTGCAAGGCCAGCTCCTGGCAGGACCTGTTTCTTAGCTCATCGGAGGGATAGCGATCTTTTTCAGCTGGATAGCCGTGGCCATAGGAACTTATTCTTGAGGAGCACTGCAGAGCTCACCATCCTCATGCCCCATGGAGCCAGGGACAGCATTTGTACGCAATGGGATGCAGAGATCTTTCTAGGTGCTTTGGAGCAGCCACTGGTACCCTGCTTGGCATAGGAAGGATTATTGCCCCCAGGGTCAATTAGGCCACTCTCAGAAGCCCCTGGGGTGGCTCCAGGTTAAGGGAGAATAGGGCTTGTGCATCTCTCGGGAAGCGTGACCAGCCTGTAGTTGAGGAGCAGGTCTTGCTCACATGCTCAGGGATAGCCGATCACCAGCACTGGGGTCAGGAAGGAATTCTCCCCCAGGGCATATTGGCACTGATCTTGGGGGTTTTTTGCCTTCCTCTGAGCATCAAGCATGACCACTTGTCAGGGCTCCTCTGCTCCATCCTGGCTGCATTACTGTCTGCTGCTCAGCACCACGAAGGTGGCCCCTCATGTCCTGCTTTGCCTCCTCCGCAGCCGAGCACAGCCCCTCCATGGGGCTCCTTTGGGCTATTGTGGCCCAAAGGCAGCTGCTCGTGCTCCCCGCAGCTGGCCCTCGTGCCCGCATCTGGGGGGAGGAAGCCTTCTGGACTCCCAAGGTGGACCCAGCATGGCCCCAGGACTTGCTGCTTACTCTCTGTTGCATTGAGCACATCCACTTGTCAGGGCTCCCCTTTGGGCTCGGTGCTCGTCCGCTGCTCTCGCACCTCCAAAGCCCCACTTGTGCCCTGGCTCTCTCTGGCTCCATTGCCCAGTGCAAGCTCAGAGCGGGAGCAAGCTCTGCTCTTCCCCTGGCTCCATTTCCCCAGGGGTTCTTGCCTGTGCACAGCAGCCTGGAAGGGCTTCATCCCTGCTGCCCCACCAGCAGCTGACACTTTCCAGCTCTTCCTGCATGGAACACCAGTGCCGAGCCAGCATGAGAGCACTTTTCATTTATTCCTGACCAGGAAGTGCAGCAGCTGAGCAAGTGTTTGAAGTCGATAGTGTGCTTGTCACTAGTAGGTGTCACACTTCGGGAAATACCCCATGGTACCACACACCTTCTCCTTCTTCCACATTTGTGTGTGGTCAGTCCCGATGCTCATTCTTCATGTTCTCACTCTTCAGGAGACAGGGGCTGCTTGGCCTGTTTTCCTGCTGCTGCTTTCCGTGGCTCTGTGGCTTTGCTTTCCCGGGCTGCAAAGGATGTTTTTTCAAGCTAAGCTGAAGAATGCATCAGTTTATATACTGGGCATGACGTGCTGTAGTATAGAGTGCCCCTTTGGCTAATTAGGGTCAGGTGTCCTGTCTCTACTCCCTCCTGGCTTCCCCTCCTCCTGCATTACCCACCAAGTATATCCAGGTCCCTGAGCAAAAGCAACCCCACAAGTGGGTTTGCCTTTGAACAAATTAAACGAGAAATAGTTCATGCAGTAGCCCTTGGACCAGTGCGGACCGGGCCAGATGTGAAAAATGTGCTCTACATCGCAGCTGGGGAGAATGGTCCTACCTGGGGCCTCTGGCAGAAAGCTCCAGGGGAGACTCGAGGTCGACCCCTCGGCTTTTGGAGTCAGGGATACAGAGGATCCGAGGCCAGCTACACTCCCACAGGTTGAGATAAGAGCAGTCTGCAGTCCAGCAGCTAAGGTATAATACAACACCACTACTGCTATCACTAATAATAATAATGATAAGGGAAATAACAAGGGGAGAGGATACAGTTCCTGGCTACACGTGTGCATTGTGTTGATGCTTGTGAGGATCAGCTCTGAAACAGTTAAAAAAGCAACCAACCCCCCTCCCCCCCCAAAAAAGTAACATAAAATAACATAAAATTAAAAGTAACAAAACCAAAATCAAATGGAATAATAAAATAAAATCCTGTTTCCACTTGTAAGCTTTGTGATTTGTGTCTTTGAAAGTGTTTTTGGAGCTGCAAACCCCTGGCATTGCAGGGAAATAAGTCTCATTGTTATTCAGCTCAGGATGAGCATAGGGAATGGAATGAAAAGGAGTGGAAAGGAACAGAATGAGGAAAGGAAAGGAAAGGAAAGGAAAGGAAAGGAAAGGAAAGGAAAGGAAAGGAAAGGAAAGGAAAGGAAAGGAAAGGAAAGGAAAGGAAAGGAAAGGAAAGGAAAGGAAAGGAGGGGAAAGGAAAGGAAAGGAAAGGAAAGGAAAGGAAAGGAAAGGAAAGGAAAGGAAAGGAAAGGAAAGGAAAGGAAAGGAAAGGAAAGGAAAGGAAAGGAAAGGGACTACACTAGAGTAGAATAGAATAGAAATGGATGGGTTATGCTATGCTATGCTTGCAACTCTGCATGACAAGTGTTGACATAGGTCTAAGGCATCCACCCACAAGGGGGAATGAATTCAAGATGACAGAAGGTAGATTTAGATTAGACATTAGGAAGAAATTCTTCCCTGTGAGGGTGGTGAGGCACTGGTACAGGTTGCCCAGAGAAGCTGTGGCTGCCCCATCTCTGGCAGTGTTCAAGGCCACGTTGGACAGGGCTTTAAGCAACCTGGTCTAGTGGAAGGTGGCAGGGGGGTGGAACTAGGTAATCTCTTAAGATCCCTTCCAACCCAAACCATTCTATGATCATAGCCAGGGTCAGTCCAGTGATCACGCAGTAAGTCCAAGAGAAAGGAGAGGTAGGCCCTCACCTCCAACTTTTTCCACTACAGCCTTTAGCAGTGATGGAGCTGACCCTGGACTCAGCAAACTGAACTCCTTAACTCAACTGATGGAGCTGCTAGAAGTGGGGGAGATGCACTCTGCACTATACAGGAATATCAGTGCCTGCCACAGACAGCTCAGTGAGTTCCTACACACGGAGCAAAAAGCTGCCCCTGTGTGCTAATAGCCTTCTCCAGACACCTCTCCAAATCCTTCATGTATTTATAACAGATCTCTTCTGAAGTGGAGGAAGAAGCTTCCTCTTTTCATCTGCTCTGCAGTTCCCTGAGGTGGGAACACTGAGGATCCAGGTCCTGATCAGGTGCTAGCTGAACAATGAAGAAAGGTGGTGCTTTGAGAATGCAGTTTTGGATATATTTTTTTCTTGCAGGTTTTATTACAGTGATACTAAAACTCATTGGTGTGTCATTAGCTTAGTTTGAAAGATTACTTTGCATACTACATATGCCATCTTTCACCAGTGTTTCACAGATTCCAAGGTGTTGCAGCTTATGGCTACAGTCACTCTGGCCTCAACCCACAGAGGGGCACAGCTTCTGGATCCTCTCCCACAAGGTTGGATCTTCATAGGTCCACATGAGGCTGTCCCTCCTTCCTCTTCTGTTTTTTCACAAATGGAAGCAAAAAGTATCTTTCATTGAATCCAGTTTATGCAGTCGTCTACTGACTAGATCTGAAAATCCAGTTCCAAAAAATATTGAAACAATCCACTCAAGATTGAATGTGATAAAGAGAAGAGGTTGCATGAGCAAAATTTAAAGGCCTTTTCCAGAGACCAGAATATACATATGAAAATTTCCAACTCCAAAAGACTGCCTTTTGTCTTCTCACACCAGAGTGGTAAACTGAGCTGCCAGCTCCATCCTATTCCTGCCTGTGGTCCATGTGCAGTCCAGTCCAGAAGACCTGAATTTCTGAGAACAAATGCCATATGACCCCTGCAGAATCTGCAAAACCAGGCAGAGCTAAGTATTGCACTGTTGGGGCATGAGCATTTGCATATGCATCATAAGCAAAAATCTTGCCTTGAGAATTATGTTGGTATGCACAACCTCTCCATGTAATACTGAATTAACTGTGCTGGCTTGTTCGTCCTGCTCTCAGTGCTGAACAAAGACCACTGCTGTTTAAAACTACTTCAATTATCTCTGCCTTAAGCACATCAGTAGAGATCTAGAGAATTTTAGCACCTCCTCAGCCATGCAGGAGCTGAACTGGAATCTGGATTGGGCTGGTGGCTACATCCTCAAAATCCTGTACACATGCTCACAGACTGTCATGGCTGGGGAGCCCCACGAGGGTTGCCATTTGCTTGCCTTCACATCTGTAATGTGTGAGCAGGACAACTGCAAAGGTAAACGGCTAGCATCAGACTTGCTGCACCCCAACTATCCCACAGACCACATGGGATATTCTTTTACACCCTACTAGACCAGATACTCAGCTTGGGAGCCACTCTACACACAGTGACGGTCACCCGTGTCATCCGTCACATCACCTCCTGTCATTAGTGACACTAAGAAGTACAACCACTGCTTAGTGGCTTCCGCTTGACTCATTCTTAATGTATTTATACACCACTCTCTGCTTTTGCTGAATATGCTTGTCTTTCCAGCTGGGCACTTCTGCAGCCGATCAAATACTACTAAGTAGCTCTTAAATATTTATTGACCGTCTACTGATCACACAAATCAGGTTCACAGATTTAGCTCTTGGAGCTACTTTACACTTTATGATCTAGTTGGATGTTAACCAAAGCCTTTATGAGTGTTTTCTTTCTTGTGCCATAAACAAATAAGGCACAGTTTTAGAAACAAGTTGCAGCTTGAGCAGGAAATTAAATATCCAGGATTGATACTGGTTTTGCTGCCTTCTCAGCTATCAGCTGAAACTTGTCTTATTATATCACGCTGGATTCCACAAAGCAATATGCAGAAACACATCATATAACAACAGGCTACTCTTCCAGCAATCTCTCAACAGAACCTTTTCTCCAATGGAAAACACCACATCATCTAAACATTCCTCGGGAACATACCGATTTCAGCAGCACAGTGACAGAAGATTTTCACGCCAACAGCAGAGGCAGCATTTTTGGAGTTTCACACACTCCTCAGCAGCCTGCGGAGCTGGATGTCCCAGATGCCTGGATACTTGGGGTAAGCAGGGACTCCCCAGCCTGGCTGGGAGACCCTCATGCCCACATCCTGGTTGCCAGCAGAGCTCTGCCACCCTGTACATAGACAAGTCCAGGGACAACCCAGGCTGTCAGGAAAGGCACAGCTTGGGATCCCCTCCCCAACCTCTCCCACCTTGTGAAATACATTCTTCTAACCTCTCATTCCACCACTACCCAAAACCCTTCTCAGCAACAGATGGGTTATGCTGTTCCACAGGCAGGAAAGAGAACTCCCTGGCTCACTCCACTTACGTAGCTAACTCGCTTCAGCTGCATTGCTGAACATTACCATGACACAGGGCTTAGGAAATCAGCTTAAAAATAAAGGTGAATGAAATCAGGCATGCAAGAAATGAGAAGCATGAAACTGGAAACTGAAATGAGGCCACTGTGATAACTTAAGCTCCGGGGCATTTTTTTGTTTGTCCCAGAAGAAGCCTTACGTTTACGATAAGCAAAGCAAATATGCTCAAATTACTAACAAGCTACTGCAAGCTGTGTCTCTCCAGTTTTCGTCACTTTTTGTACCTCTACACATCACTGTAAGGTTTATTTCTGGGATTTTTTTGTTGTTCACAGCAAATGCCTTGCATGCAAAGAGATACTTTTTTCATCCTTTCAAGAACACATGGTACGAAAAATCACCTATTAACTCTGTTTTCAAGAGCTCATTATCAGACAGTTGTAAAAGTTCATGCTTTTATCTTTATTATCTTCACTGTTCACTCCCTGTTCACTCCTTTGTCAATGATGGGAAACTAATGAAGGCCATCACTGGTGGCATGTGGCCACCAATTCAGATGCTGGGAACATGAAATCTTTACTTACACATATCTGTAAAACCCCATTTTCATCACATGTGATCTAACATTTAGCACATATTATAGCAGATTTCTATGAACACTTCTCCCAGGAGGGCATCATTTTTTCTTGAAGGTATGTATTTTTCCAGCAGTAAGCTGAACCAGAGTACTCTACTAATCCTGCCTTCTGACACTGGGAGGCTGCCTGCTCTCCACAAAGAAAACCAGAGCTTTGACACCTGAATTACTTCAGAGCACATCGCAGATTTACCCATATTGGTCAGAAAGAGCAGGATCTTAAGGAAATAACACCCAAGCTTGTGGGTCCTGCTTGTGACCTGTAGCCTGTAGGAAAAACATCTCAGTTTCAATGCATGCACTGCTCTAGACACATGGAATGTCTGAGAAACAGCTGCCCCGCTTGTTTCAGAGGGTACAGCTAATTTGCCAACTTGCAGTGCTGCTGCACCTGAGCTGCCAAGGACATCTGTCATGCCTGAGCACACTAACAGAAACCAGGCCCAAACAACAACATTTCCTGAACGGTTCTTTCAATTACAATGACACAGCTCCTTTCATTAACAAGGTTCAACTGCAAGTTTGCTAAATGTGTACTGGGACAAAACCCAGAATCCAATCTGACAAATTGCGTTTGTTCACTTCTCAGGGAGACTGTTCTTTGTCTCCATGACATGATGCTAGTAAAGCTAATAAAGGGGAGATCTTTATTAGATGTGACTAACAATAAAACTGACTCTAGTTCCTAACATTTTGTTTTCTAAATCCTGTTTTCCTCTCCAACTGTTACTCCGTGGAAGGCTTGTAGTATAGGAGTCAAACAAGCAAAGGAAAAGTATCAGGTAAGATTTATTGCCTGGAGTTTTTAAAGCTGCAACCTGTTACTTCAGATACCCAGGCTTGGACTGAAACCTCATTGTGCTAGCAGTCAATGTACACATATTGGGAAACAAAAGAGTAGACTCCCTTCCCATGAGGCTACAATCTAAATGAAATGGAGTTTAGTCAAAAACCAAAAACCAATAGTGACTGACTATATTTTGGTAACAGCTAAACAAAGAATTGGGTTGCACATGGTTTTATTCATATTTATTTAGATCACTGTAGTAAACTACAGCGCCAAGGAAATAAGGAAAGGAGACAAGCCCTCACCACAGAATACTGAGAACAATATTGGGCTATATGATGAAAAGCATTATCTTAATTTGATAGCAATATTTTTGGATTGATATTGAAGGACATTCTGATGACAGAGCTGTGCAGTCTGCTTCTTGGCAAGCAGCTGGAATTGCAGCAATGATGCAATTTTTGTGTAGCTGTCAAACAAGGGACCCTCTCACTGTGTTAGCTGGACTCCTTTGTTGTTATTGTTCTGATCCAATTAGTCACTGCTTTCAAGTTAGGGGATCCAAATGTCTGACTGGACTGAAAGACATACAAGAATAACAGAAACCCAGACTGGTGGTACAAGAGGAAGAACAGAATTACTTTTTTTTATGTGAAGTGCCTCAGTAAGTCAATTTATGCTTTAACTAAATCTTAATTGCACCAAAACAACAGAAAGCAATCTAAAAGGGTCTGATTTGATTTGCCACATACCAGAAATGTGAGAAATGAAACTGTTTTAGATTATTGAATCCAGTAATCTGTGACTATGAGTGAGCTCCCAATGAAGCCTGTTTTAGTTGCCTTGTATCGCAAAATATAGAAGCAGGTCTTTACTGTGAGGGTGGTAAGGCACTGGCACAGGTTGCCCAGAGAAGTTATGGATGCCTCATCCCTGGCAGTGTCCAAGGCCAGGTTGAACGGGGGCATTGAGCAACCTAGTCTAGTGGAAAGTGTCCCTGCCCACGGCAGGGTGTTGGAACTAGATGATCTTTAAGGTCCCTTCCAATCCAAAGCATTCTATGACCTATAAATAACCAAAGCAGCTGATCTCTGCTATTTCCTCTTTATTCAGCACTGGTGAGGCCACACCTGCAGTGCTGGGTCCAGTTCTGGGCTCCCCAGTGAAAGAGAAACATAGACGTACTGGAGAGAATCCAGCAAAGGGCCATTAACGTGCTGAAGGAACTGAAGCATCCATCCTGTCAGCAAAAGCACAGAGAGCTGGGACTATCCGGCCTGGAGAAGAGAAGGTTCAGGGATCTCATCAATATATTTAAATACCTGAAGAGAGGGTGCAAAGAGGATGGAGTTGTGCTCTTTCCAGTGGTGCCCAGTGACAGGACCAGAAGCAGTGGGCACAATCTGAAACACAGGAGGTTCCCTCTGAATAGCAAAACACTGTTTCACTGTGAGGGTGACTGAGAAGTGAGCGGCACAGGTTGTCCAGAGAGGCTACGGAGGTACTGTCCTCAGAGATACTCAAAAGCTGTCTGGACAAGAAGACAATTCACTGATTCAGGAATTCCCATTCAGATGATTATGGTGCAAGAGAAAGGATGCTGTCTTGTGGTTTGTAAGGCTCCTCACACTGTGTTCAAATACCAAACACACCTTCAGAGACAATCCTCTAAACAGGTTCTAAAGTGTTGAGATGTATAATACAGAGATGCCCTTGACCTTCCTGATAACAGAACTGTTGATGACACACCAACAACAGCAAAACTGCTTGTGTCTAACATATTCTAATCTGTGCATGCCTCCAGGTCCCATCCACTTCCTCACAGTTAGAAAAATACTGAGCTATGAAACATACTGAATTATGAAATATCATTCCCTACTTTGCTGAGTACCAGTATGTACATACTTTTATGTTAACTAAACCCCAGTTTATCCTCCTCTGTATTGGTTTATGGCGCAGTTCATCTAAGGCAAAAAACAAACCCTACTTTCTGAATGTAAAAGAAAAGAACAGTAGAAGTGAACATGCTTATCCAGCGAAGATTATCCTGCAGGCTATGTCTAAAACTGCCCAATATAGTTGACATCTCCGGGCTGCTGTCAGCACAGGTAGTTGAGATCAGACTGGCATAGCCATGTTAAGGTAGAGAGTATCATGCAAGGCATGTGCTCTGAACCAAGAACTGTACTACTTTTCCTATCCAATCTAGCCTGTTGAACTAGCTCTGATGTCCACACACTGCACTGCATTGGAACTAGAGAATGAAGCATGTGTTTTATTAAACCTCAAAATGAAAGCATGCTTTTTTGTTACGTGAACAATACCATTCTTTGATGTCTGAGTTAAAGAGTTGCCTACCAAGTAAATGATTTGGAGCTATCAAGTGATTGACCATGAGGATATAGCAAATGTTTATCATGTCAGATATTCAGGCTGAATTTATGTGTAGTGCTACTTCTTTATTATCATTTTGATAATAAATTTGGATTTGATCCTGCATTAAAAAAATCATACAGGGCTGGGGCTGCAAACTCTTGAACCATGCTATGTAACATCTTGGTATTTCTCAGTTTCTAATGACATTACACTCTGCATACTGATTTTTATACTGATTTGAAAGAATGGATATACCTCAAGACCTTTGAGAATTTTGCCATTATCATGTCTCACCTCTTACTAAGAACAATTAGATGAAGGTGATAAAGAAGTAATGCTACTGCAGAATTTCAGAACAGCTGTGAATTAAGTGCCAATTTCAATTCATGCTATGTATTTACTGTAAATGTTATTACTGGGAAAAAAAAAATAGATACTCTTACAGTTCCAGTATGAAGGGTATGTGTTACATAGCAATAGTTTGCATTGTCTTCAATTTAGAAATAGGTTTAAATTACACAGCACTTTTTCACAAACAGAAGACTACAGCCTTCTCATTAGCCAGGCAGGGACATTCTGATTTACCACACAGTTCAGTTAACTGCTATCTGAAATTATGTTTTAATTTCATTTCCATTTCTACATCTACACCCACAGGCTGTCACCAACATCAATAGCAGGTGGACAATCAAGGCATTCCACCCCCTTCCCATCTTCATTCTCTCCCTCTTAAGCCCACTATGCTCAGGCGAGTACATATCACTATGCTACTCCTTTTCTACAGTCAGCCTCTCAGCACCAAGCTTTAACTCTAGGTTATGAAGAATACAAATGAATAAACCAGCTTTCCATCAGCTCATGACTTTCAGTTGCTGTTTTTCCTTCCCCTAGGATTAAGGTTTGACAGCAGTGTAATAACACTCAGCAACATACAATGCGAAATACTCTCTGTGTAAACAGTGCCTATTTCTTCCACTCTTGCTTCCCATTTTGTCTCTGTTTTTCACTTGGCTTGCTCAGTGCTCCACTGTAGTTCTTTTTTTCCCCATTTGATCATATCTTTTCCTGCTTTGCACTTCTACACTCTCCTCCAGACCTCAAAATGTTAGGAATCCATAGCTGGGCCTTAAAAGCAAGATATTCAAATGGATCTGATACCTGGCACCTAGCCATAAATAAAAGACAGATGTCCTAGATCTAAAAGCAAAGGGATAGATTGCTTCATGTAAGTTCATGCTCTTCAAATGCTTACTCTGTTCTAGTGTTCAAGCTGCATGAAGGCAGCAGTTTTGGGGAAAAGGTAATGAACAAAATAAGCAAGAAAATAAAAGATCATGATCAGGCTTCTGAGGAATTACTTTCCAACAAAACACCCTCTTACAACTACTATCACACTGTCTTCCTTCCAGATATCCCTCATTTTTTTAAAATGCCCTTCCATACATTTCTTAATGTCTCAGCTTAAATCCCTCACTCCAAACACCTTCCTCCCTCCATACCTTCTTTTTCGTTATAGCCTTCTTCCTTCTCAATATATCTTTAAGGGTTCTGATCTAGTTACTGTCTTGCTGATGACCCAGCAAGTGCTGGAGGGCATTCATACAACTAGTAAGTGGTTCAGAAGCAGCTCACACCAACAACATTGATAGCACATGCCCAAGTGTTTCCTCTCAAACAGGGACTGTAGACCTAAGACACTATTATGGTGATAATAAACAAACCTATTTGGAAATAATCTTTATAATCCCTTCTGTATTTTCACAGCTTTCATGGGCAGAAAACATTTTGAAACACGAGCTAGTCTGAGCACTCTACAGAGGACACTATTCCTACTTTCCTGTAAAAATCACTGAAGCCCATTCCGATGCATTTTCCCATGCCTCAAAAAAGTGAGTCACTACATAATATTCATTATAAACCAGATGTAAAAACACAAAGGACCACACAGTAACAGTGTGTGTTTATATCATGATACTCACCAAATTCTCGTTTGAACATGTGGCTTCTTCAGTACATCAGCCATCAGCATTTTTTATATTTCTTTACCATTTTCTTTATTGGAACATGCTGGGTTTGCCACAGATGATTCCAAGATACTTACCCAGTAGTGTAAGGTATATTTATTCCCCCTAGGTTAATGCTTTCACATCCAACAATGAAGAGAGTTGAAAAGCACAGCAGAGATACACCACTGCAGATCATAGCCAACTTCGCAGACTCTCTCGCACCAAGTTTCAGTTTTTTTATAATGTAGCCACCAAGGACAATACCAACACCAGCACTCGGGACAATAATCACACCTGCCAGGAAGAAATTCGAGTGACATTAAAACAGGACCTATAGAAATGGTATAAAACATAAATATTGGTTTTATTCCCTAATTAGATGACTGCAAATGCTGCACTAAGATCTCCATTGTCTGATTCTCTGTCAGCAAACTGAGTCAGATTTTCAAACCTCTGGAGCGTTGTCAGAGAATTAATAAAAGCCTCCTTATGATATTACCAGCAGCCAAAACACTATAAGAGAACTATTGTACTGACAAGCAGAAACATTGCTTTGTATTTATTTTAGAATGAGGAGAAGGGCTACATATTGCTCCAGTTGAAGTACTGAAAACTTGAAGAAATCCAGATTTGGACATGAATCTTCTTCTCCCTACTCTTATGATTAATACCAGTGAAACAAAAGTGCTAACCCCAGGCCAGACTCCAGAAGTCCGCCCACCTGGGAGTGCACACGTAAGCCAGGCTGCTAATTCTGCCTTCTAAATACTTTACTTAAGCTGAACAGCACTTTCCTACATCAGCACACTCATTCACCTTGGCACAGCCACATGGAGTATAAACTGATCAAACACAATTAGAGAAATTAAGATACTAGAATTAGTATTTGGGTAAGTTTAAGACACAAAAGATGCGCCTATGAAATTTCTGTTGCTCTGCTGCTGTAGCTGTAAGTTCAGCAACACATCACCAGGCTGTCCTCATTTGTCAGGGCCTGAGGAGGCATTAAATCAGCAATTGTCTTGCACATCTTCACATCTCTTTGGCTTTTGCTTTTCACTGACATGTGAGAAGGTCTTTAAATTAGGGCTTTGCTAATAAAGATGCATTCCCCATAAACATGGTATTTGAACAACTTTGGCAGCTTCATCTACTGGGAAGGAGCTAAACTTTATAATCCAAATTCTTAAAGATGTTGATCTTCTTTTTAAATAAGCCAGTAGGACTATCACTTGCAAATATCTTTAATATTATTGCAAAATATGCTCATTCTCTGACAATTTGTCTAAAGTTGAGGGGGAGATAATATTTATCAAAATGTTGAGATCGTGAAAATAAAAATAAGAGGTAAAAATAGTTGCTGCTTTAATTATACTGCCATCACCAATGGCATTATAAAATCAAATGTCATTTCATGAGGAAGATTCTTACTAATAACCCTGAACAGAATCAAAATCAGTCTTTCTTATAAGAGCAGAAATTAAACGTATAAGTCCTCCTAGGAGAATTAAACGATTTTCACGAAGTTCAAAGCTGTTATCTCTCTTGAGCTGTTATATCTCTCACTTTCAATGACTAAATATGAACAAGGAAAAGAAATAATGCAAATCCTTTCACTTGCACTGAGAATGTTCTCTCTGGGTAAAAATTTTAACTCAGCCATCTGAGTGTACGAGGCATGCCCTGCTCTATGAAATCTGTGACAGAGAAGCCAATATCCATACCAAACACAGACCAGGATCACTTGCAATGCCTTCTAAAACACCTCTGTTAGGTGAACCAAATTCCATGGACCAAATTCACGGCTATCGCAGTTATATGAACTAAGGATCTAGCCCGAAGTAAGAGCTTATTGGCAACAAATTAACCTCAGTATTTTATTCTTCTTCCTTCCACCTTGTAGCTTGGGTTTGAGTGCTTAACTTCTTTTGGAGCTGAATTTACTTTTTCTTTCTCATTCTTTTGAAGGCATGGAAAAGCCTTTCACTAGAACTGAGACTCTGTGTGTCTGTCTAGTACTTTGTAAAAACTGAGCATGTAAATACTTTGCTAGGCATTAGGTTAGTGGTTCTTCCACTAGTGAGTTATCCTGTGCTGCTGTTTTCATCCATTTTCTGCCACACCATGAAGATCAGAGCATTAAAAATGAGAAGAACATGAACAAATTGCCTGCCAAGGCTCGCTCTCATTCAGGAGGATGGAAAGGTAGGATGAAAGCCTACACACAAGATGCATAAAGACCAATTCTCCATGCAAAATGGAGTTGGTGATGGAGCGCTCTCTCTGGGAGAAAGTGGAAGGGCAAGAGCAGATTTTGCAGTCTGTGGAGAAGGCAGTAGAGAGAGGCACTCATTCCCTTCCTGTCAGGAAGCCTGACAGGTTCTTTTGCCCCAAGTACAAACTCTTCATCCTTATGCCCCTCTCTTTCCACAGAGAATGTGAAATCAGAAGTGATGTACTGTCAAAGGAACGCAGCTACTACAGTACACTTCCAGGCGAGTTTCCAGGGAAAAGCAAAGCATGTACATCTAATCAGGACACGCATTCTTCTTTTTCAAAGGCATTTAGAGGAATAAAGCTTAAAATCCGATACTAAGCTGTTGCACTGCACTCTCCTTCATTTTATAATGACAGCTTGGCTTACAGGAATCGTGCGTGTGCTAAATACACTCCTGGATACAGTGCTCCAAGGCAATATCGGCTTTCAGTCAGCGATTTTCAAGCTTTGTCCTTTTTGCTGTTGTCAGGATACTGCAGCACTTGAGACTTGCCACAGCAGCAAGAGATGATCTTAACAGCTACTAATAGACTGGCAACAGAAAACTGCAATATCTGCTAAGCAGGCTACACTTCCAAGGGGAATACTATGGACATTTTTAAACTAATTCTGTCTGGAATACATATTACACCTTTTCTAAAGCTAAGGGTAGATCCAAGACATTTGTAACCATTTTAGCACATGTTACCAGAACAGTGCTTTATGCACTGCACAGTTCTTCCAATTACAAATTATTTGAATTATAACTCTCTTTTTCACATGTAGATCTACTAACAAAGCACCTGAAATTTTAACCTGGATTTGTCTAAGATCTATCTGTACCCTAAAGTCAAAGTTCTTTTTTTCTTTTCTGGACTTAAGAAAGCCTGGAGGCTAAATGCCACCTTCTTTACACACAATAAACAAAACTCCAAGCAAGACAAGACTGGAGCACAAGCTGCACAAGTTCAAGACATAAAGTTTGTCACATGGTATTTTTGCTGATGATTAATGCCAGGTTTGTTTAAAAAAACAGAAAGGAATTGAGACTTAATGAAAGAATTGCTGCTTACGAACTGAGACAGAAAATGATTAATAAAAACTTCATATCAGTCACATGAAAAGATTCAGCAAACACACTTTACTCAGCTGGCAGTATACATACAAGTATAGATGTAGTAATATAAACAACATGTTAAGTCCTCCTCTTATTAACCAGAAGTTTATAAACTGGATATGTCTTTAACTGATTAGCCAGTAGCTACAAAGAAAATTTATAAAACTAATAACAACTGTGGACTTCAATGCTAAGTTTAGGAGTTGGGGCTGTGGAAGCAGTGCTCACTTTTCTGGGTTGCACATCCAGCCTAAACCATTTCATCTTCTGGTTCACTATAATAGTCTTTATCAAGTAATTTATGACAGGGAAAACAACAGCAATTCACACTCTGAACAGGGTCACATCACTTTTTTCTCTTTTAATGTACTGACTGTTGAACATTTTGTCTAGCAACAATGTTTTTGGTT
Organism: Nestor notabilis; assembly: GCF_000696875.1. Lineage (NCBI taxonomy): Eukaryota > Metazoa > Chordata > Aves > Psittaciformes > Psittacidae > Nestor > Nestor notabilis. The sequence continues at coordinate 46,532 of NW_009913174.1, read as the reverse complement.
TATCCTGAGAAGGAAGCAACTTATGGAATAGCAAGCCCATCAAGACTCATTACAGTAAAACCCCTTTGCGTGTGTAGCTACCCTAAACTTCTGATAGAATCAGGGTCCCGTCAATCAACGTTTCCTCCCTATATGCAGAACACAGGGATTTCATGCCCTGAAGAAAATCTCATCTCAGCAAGCGCTCAAACAGAAGTCACTACATGGTGCTTTTCCGATGTTTCCTCTCTGCAGTCCAGAAAGTCTCGCATTTCTTCCAGCCACTGCAGATAACATGATTCCCACGTGAAGTCTGTGTGTCTTCTCTCTTTCTTCTGCTACTTTTTGTCTTTTCCTTGACTGATGCCCCTGGGCAGCTTCACCCCATACTTCACACCTATTTCCACAACTCTCCACTCCATCACTCCTTCTCACTCACAGTATCTGGAAGCACAGTGGAGCAAAGAACTAACATGCTTTGCAATTAGCAGCTATACTGTATCTATATGGGAAGTACTATGGAGAAGTCAGAAAGATGCTTATAAAGATAAGTGTCTTTGATGCCGCTAGAAGAGAAGGGACATGATCTGCATGACACAGGCCCCAATTCTGCACAACATTTTGGCCTCTTTCCCTAGGGAAGTTCCCATCTTGCCCTCCTGCAGAGCAATACGAAGCTTAAAATTTAGTAGTTTGTAGCTCTGTTTGAAGTTGTGCTTAGCTGTACATTGCTGCAGCAGCAGGGAAGGAGCTACACCTGCAAAAGACCTGGAAAGACAGGTGGGAAAGGATTTGGGCAGATCTCTGGGCTAGACTGGATTGTTAGGCACTCTGTGAAAAAGTAAATAAAGAGAAAACCACCAGCCTGGAGGGGAAGAGATAACTGAAGGGTGGGACAGATAAATTTTAACTTGTCACTGGGGAAAAAAGAAAGATTAGGATATTTTAAAGATCAAAGAAGAAGCAAAATTCACAGAAAATAAGAACAGTCTTAAAAAATCTTGAAGGTACACAAATTGCAGTAAGGCCTATGGGGTTTCTAACTTGTGTTTGTTGCTCTCCCCCCACCTCGAAGACCATTAATATATTAGAAAATGTCTGTCTAGGCTTATGTAAAAACCCCTAGCCCTTTAACAGTAAATGGGTTCACATTTTACTAAACACATATAACAAACATCAAAAAATGGCCTGAATATCTAACCAAATACATAAAGCTGTATCCAATCACCTGTTCCAACAAGCACATTTTTGGTTCATGCCTACATTTATTCATTTCATTAGTCGAAGAAAACCAATCCTTGCAAGGTTATACTATGTGGCAATGCCTTACCAGTGTAGATGCTGGCATTGGAAGCTGGGATGCCAAACTGTGACTCGATGAACTTGGGAATGAAGGTAATAAAAGCTGTGACAATGGCACTCTCAGCTGTGTATGACAAACTCACAAAAAGGAATGTCATGTTGCTTAAGATCCTGATAGCTGCTCTTGGAAGTTCTATAAAATGACAAAAATTACAAACAAATGTTATAAATAATGAGCGAGAAACAAAAGCAAACCAAAACAAACCAAATTAATTTTCTCTGAGATGGACTGGTAATAATGGCTTGCGAGCATCTGGCCACATTTGCTAAGCGAAAGGGAGACGGCATATTTGGGATTGCAGTCTTCGCTGTCTGTTCTTACCCTTTCTCACTGCATCGCCCCAGGGCTGCAGTCCTACTTTTCACAAACATAACTGAGATCTGCTTTAACAAAACCATCTGAAGAAACAGGGTCTACATAGTAACACTCTAAAGGAAAGAAAAACAGCAGTAAAATGTAGCAATTTTGGAGTTATTCTGATGTCTCAGTTTGAAATTTTCTATGAGATAACATGTCACACTTGTGAACCAACAGCACTGACTTCTGCACTCCACTGGAGGAAAACAGATCACACACTCCCCCCCCCCCGTAACTCTTCTTCAATTCTGCTTGGAAAGCTGAGATAGTAACACCAGAATTTTAAAAGCGAACAAAAAGATTTTTAATTAAACACTTTTCTATATGATTTAAAAGTACCTACATTAGATGCAGACAAAGCATACTGAAAAAATTATGTCAGTGATAACAATGAATCTCAACATACCTTACACACAACTCAATATTCTCAGAAGGGATAAACCAATTAAAAATGAGAACACAACATTAACTTAAATTGAAGAAGTATTCACAGATGCTGCAATTATTCTCAAATCAAATACCAAAACCTCATGAAATTCAGCACTGTAGTTAGAAGAAACACTTAAATAATTCTAAGTTAGTCTGGTAGTGATGTCAAATTATCATCACAAGATGATGATATCTCTATTCAAGACTTAATATTTTCAGATTAGACAGTGTGATTTTAAACTTTTTTCCTTGAGCTTCTACCAAGATTAGATCTTCTTTTCAAGTATTATATCTAACCTACTATGGTTTGTGGTTTTTTTATTTGCTTTTCACTTTGTACAAAAACTGAACGCTGCTTGAATCAAAGCCCATTGAATTCAATGACAAGAGCACCCATTAGAAATATAACACGTTGAGTAAGAGCTCCTGAGTGAGAATTTCATTGATGTTAAAAGTTGTCAAGTCAAAAATCTGTCTTACTTTCTACACTGACTCCAGTAGGTTATCTGTATTAAAGCAAACAGAATTTAGACTCTTGTCATGTCAAAACTTGTCAGGCTGCGAATTAGCACCTAAGTTGTCTTACTGCATTCAGTCTTAGCTTATGCCAGTTGTCAAATTTATACTGAGTTCATTATGAGTACAGGATTTATAATTTTAATGTAAATGCTCCCTTGCTGCCTCTATGAAGAAATGTATTAAATGTTAAATACAAAATTTGCTGGAAGTAAGTAATGAATAAATCATTAAGAAGGATTCATATATTTGAATATTAAGGGTTTTATCACCTACAGCTTTTTTTACAAAAAAAATGTGTCTGCTTGCAGTAGAAAAACAGAAAGAAACAAGATAACAGGAGAATGAGACAATATAGTCAACATGAATATATGGAAACTGTAATGCAACTGTACACCTTCAGAATCTACATTACAGTAGCAAGTACACAGATAAAATAGTATCGGTAATTATTGGCAAATATGATGCATGTTTAAAATACAGCTGCTCAAAATTTCGCATTGTTCAAAAAAAAGAAAGATCCAAAATACCATCAGATGTCAGCCCTGAAATCTCATCAGCTTTGTGACTATTTTGGGGTTGGTTTGGGTTAGGTTAGCTAATGGGGACTTAGATGGAAAAAGAAACTAAGGGTAACAGCCAAGATGCTTTAACCCAGCTTTTGCAAAGCCTCTCACGGGGCTATATGATGAAGTTTAAGAGAATGGCTGCCACAGGGCTGCTGCAGGACAGCTGTAGCAGGATTTCCCCAGGGACAAGGTGCAGGATTTCCCCTGTAGCAGAAGCAAGAGCTTATGATCATACTGCTGCTGCTGCTGCAAGAAAGGAGTCAGGAAGCAGAAAGAGGGGATGCCAGGATTGAGACTGAGCTATTTGGTGGCAGCTGCTCACCTGTGCTGAAAACATGTGGAAGAAAATTAATCAGATAGCAACTTTTAAAGGACTGGATATTAGAAAGAGAACTATCATTTTACTAGGATGATGAACTAAGTGCTCTTTGTAGAGATGAACTGAAAGTTCTTGGCCAAGGGGTGAATTCAAGATCTTTGGTAAATCAATGCATTTAAAGGGCATGGTCCAAATACCATAATATCTGACAAAGTTTGTCTCTTCCTGGTAAAACTGAGCTTCAGGAAAATGTCTGGTTTAATATTTTTGATATAAAGATACTGAAGAACTACTAAGGTAATGAACTGCAAAGCTAACAAAGATTTTGCTCTGGTGCTTGGATGTAGAGCTGTACCTTCTGTTGACTCCTACTTGTATCTTATCTGAGCACTCAGTCTAAAGGTCATTATTAATTTCAAAACCAATTAGTATTTTGAAATTGGATTTCTACAGATAAATAGATAAAACTCAGTGTCTTAGAATAAGCACAAGTTCTCTTACACCCGTGTGAAGGATTCTTCAGGGAACAGCTCTGCTGATTACTGTCATTTTTGGCATGAAATGAAACAGAGATTATTTGTGCATGCTGCACTTGTAGATGCCACCTGAAGCAGTTGAGACTTGAAGTTCTTTGTGATTTATCAACAGCAACTGTCTGGCATACGTGGAAAAGATGCTATATAATAAGAAATTCTCAAATAAAAATAATTATTCAGAATTAGATTTTCCTTGCTTTCCTCCTATGATTAGTCAAATCCTGTGTGACAGAATCTGTATTACAATTCTGAATTCAAAAACCTGTAATAAAAAGGTGCTATAAGTATCTCATATCTTTCAACCACACTAATTCTAGTAAAAAACAAGAATGGTAAAAACTAAGGATCCTTTGTACATAATCATGCATTTAAAACATTTCAATGTCGTATTATCTTTGTGTGACTAGACATAGGCCTAGGTTTTGATTTCAAGGCCATTATTAAACCTGTCAGGTTCTGATTTTTAGGTATTATAAAAAACATCCCTGTCGTGGTTTAAGCCCAGCCGGCAACTTGGAACCACGCAGCTGCTCGCTCACTCCCCGCCCTCTTCATTTCTCCCCCCGCTCCCGGAGGGATGGGGAGGAGAATCGAAGGAATGTAACTCCCACGGGTTGAGATAACAGCTCTCCAGTAACTAAGGTATAATACAAACCACTACTGCTACCAGTAATAATGATAAGAGGAGTAACAAGGGAAAAGGACACAACCGCTCACCACCCGCCAGCCGATACCCAGCCCGACCCGAGCAGCGATCTGGGCCTTCCGGGTAACTCCCCCCAGTTTCTATACTGGGCATGACGTGCTGTGGTATGGAATAGCCCTTTGGCCAGTTTGGGTCAGGTGTCCTGTCTCTGCTTCCTCCTGGCTTCCCCTCCTCCCTGGCAGAGCATGAGACTGAGAAAATCCTTGGTCAGAGTAAACATTACTTAGCAACAACTAAAAACATCGGTGTTATCAGCGTTGTTCCCAGACTGAAAGTCAAAAACACGGCACTGCACCAGCTACTAAGAAGGAGAAAAAATGACTGCTGTAGCTGAACCCAGGAAAATCCCTTTTTCGCAAGTGTGCATCAGAAACAAACCTATGAGAACTTGCAGGTTCCCTCATTCTGTCATTTGAACAAACAAATCTCTATTGACTACATTCCTAAAACTGACATAATCATTTAGTATGGCTGCATACATACCTACACTTCTGTGTAGTAATTCCAATCTTAAAACATCCTCATCTTTCTTTCTTTCTTTTTCTTTTTTAACCAAATACGTAACTAAGAGTAAATTAAAACCTGCCTTGATGGACTGGTTTGCCAGTCCACTGGCAATTTTCTTCCTTTTATGGTCTTTGACAGTATTTTTTCTCTAGTCAGTATTCATTTTCTTTCACTCATGTGCTGGACCACTGCTTGATTCATGGTAAGGGAAAAGCATAAGAAAAATCTGTAAGCAGTACAAATATTCATAAACACTGCTCTAAACAAAACTTTTAAAGCACTATAAACAGAATTTCAATAAAAGCTGAAGCAATTCTGACTTCACTTCCTTTTTTATGATTTAATATATTTTCTTTTATCCCTGTTCTTGTGCATCTAGCCCAAGGTGATGCGATGAATACAAACAGATGAATAAACCATCCCAGTCTACAGCACTGTCTTCTTGTTGTCCATCAGTGAAGCCCCTTGTAAGGGTGACACAGATATTAGCTAAAAGACCTCCTTTCTGCTAGTGCTCCAAGCCTGGACAACACTGTCCATGTCTGCAGCCTTTGAAGGAGGCTGCCCCTGCACCAAGGTCTCGGGGCCAGCTTCCACTCTCTTGGAGTACAAAGCAGAGCCAAGATTTGAGACAGAATTTCTGGTTTGTTTATCAGAATGGAAATGAGCATTTTTTAGTCACATACAACTACTTCAAAGAGATCCTGCATGGAGCTAATCACTGAACTCTAGAATCATATTTTCCCATGTATTTGATTTCATTATCTACAGACATACCATTTAAACAACTTCATTCAACTCGATTCCTCAAGCATTTTCCGGACGTGCCTTAGGTACCTGGGTGGTGGCCAGATCGCAAACAGCCCCTAATATCCCATCAAGAATAGGGAGTTTCAGAGCAAGTTTGATCTGATTGTTACTTTTAACTTGATTTAGAGTGGCTCCTCAAGGCTCCAGCTAACACTGCTCATGACTGCATGGAGTCATGCCAGCCTTTTCTATTTTGAGCTCTTCAAGACGGCCTAAGAAAGGGTATGGGGGGGACTTGCTCAAGGTCGGTGGCACAGCAGGATCGCCAGCCCACAGACTGCTGAACTCCCTGAGATTTACAGTGCTCACCAAGCACCCCACACACAGTCCACTGTCTCCTCCTCCTCTTCTGATCCAGCTAGTGTCCAGATATTGCAGAAACACCTATCCAGATCCCTGTGAAAGCATTGCAGTCAGCTTACCACACAGTCACCAGCCCTTCAGGAGTTTCTTTTACCTTTGCTAATGCCCTGACAAGTGCTATTAACCTGTCTCTGTCCCTGGCAGGGACTGATCAGGAAGGGCATGTGACAGCTGGTAGACAAGAAAAGACAGACATATTCCACATTCCATATTTAAGTAAGGGCTGTGCATAAGGACAAAACTCAAAATACCAAAAAAAAAAACCAAAAACAAAAACAAAAAAACCCCAACCAAAACATAGACTACAAAATGCATGTAATTAATTAATACCCTTCAGATTAGATAAGTACATTTTAGGTAATATATACACGTGCTTTTTTACACTGCTCCTTTATTCATTGTGGAGTAAGTTTCATTACAGTGGTAAGTAAAAGGGACTGCAGATACAATTTCCATGGTACAAAACCCTAAGGGGATCAATGTAATAAATGAAAACAGTGGTTTTGTCTGATCAGGTTCATGATTTATCTGTATGCATGGGATTGAACCGTGGCTTCATTAGAAATCTCCTCTAGTTCATGTTATCTAAGCTGCCTTTATTTCTCCTACTAAACTACATCAGATTTTCTTCCTCCTGTGAACTATTTAATATTTTATTTAATACACTTGATACTTGTCTCAGAAGCATTCTCCTTCTCACATTTTTTACTTGCAACATAGATAAGAAAAGACTGGATTCCAAACCCTTACATCTCAAAACATAAAAAAAAGCAAAGATGTATCTGTATTTTCATCTGATCTCATCTCTACTGTGGGCCAAAACAAAGCTCAGGTCACTGAAGTTGAAGGCTACTTGCAGATGGAACCAGTTTTGGTTTATTTCTTCAGCCTGTACTGCAGCCATTGCAGGAAAAAGGACCCCACCCCTCTCCTGTAATGCTTTTTTGATTCCTTTTCACTCACCTAGAAAACTAACCCATGTGAAATTAGGGCAAGTTACATCAGGCCACGAATCATTTTGCCAGGCTTCCCAGGTAAGACGACATCATATCAGAAGATTAAAACAGTTTCTTTCCTAAGACTTCCCTTACCAAAGCTGCACGGATTTTCAGGGATGACACTGACCTCTGTCATGGGAGACCACAACACCACTGATACTTATTAGACAGAACAGAAGACATGACCTACTAAATCATCAGTCTCCCGGCTACTGCCTAAGTGAAGTTTCTGCCCATCGTGCTATAAAAAGATGAAGCCCTGAAATTCAATGGGAAGTATAAAATGTACATTGCATCTCAGAATAAGCAATGCTAAATGACTTAAGACACAGGCGATCCTTTTTTCCTTCCCATTATAAATGAAATTACCTCAACTGAGAAGCCTGAGGCATGATCTTATGCCATAAAGCCCACTTAAACTTGAAAA
>NW_009913174.1:23057-38622 GCF_000696875.1 Nestor notabilis | reverse complement strand
GAGTGCATGCCTGCTGCAGGCCCTCTTTGCTAAGGTAAATGACACCTAATTGGAAAGCTATTACCAGCTTACAGCAAAATACTTTTCTCTGCATTATCTTGACTTGTTTAGTATCTTTCTGACACATGGACTACAAGGCTGCTTCACTGTTGAAGTGTCTCCTCTAGAGAAAATTAAAAGTTTTGTGTATGAAAAGCTCTAATTCGGTAGATCCTTGAATATATTAGTACGTGATTTTGTAGAAGGTATGGTACACATTTAGGCAGATACATATCAAAGAAACATCAAAAATGAGATATACAGAAGGTTTGATTTCTGTGAAAAAAGTACTGGGAAAGTATTCTCCTAAGAGAATACTTGTTTTCTGTGTATCTGATGTGCCTGTACTGACAACAAAACCTGGAAGGTGAAATTATGTACAGAAACAGAGAACCAGCACCAGCAAACTCATTCAGATGCAGAATACCTGTATGTTTTCCAGAAATATTTGCAGGATGAAGTAGCCCCCCTGCTGTGACTATGCCTGCAATTACTAGGAGGTAGCCCAGCAAAGACTGAACTCCCCTAACCACTTCCCTAGTTAGTGAGAAAACCCTGACAGAGCAGCCCTGAACTACTTCTGCTAATCAGAGGCCTGTAGGTTTGAAGGAAAAAAAAAATAAAACCACAAGTAGCTTTATGGATTTAGGAGAAAGCATCATATACAGGGACTCAAAAATATGGAGAATAGAGAGTCTTAAAGAAGGAAGTAGACAACATGCTCTTCTTCCTTCTCCACCCCTTTTTTAGCTACTTTTCAAACAAAGGGAGAACTTGGTTCTGAAAGATCCGATATTGCAGGTTTACCTTGCTTGCTCTGTGCCTTGATTAAGATGCTGTTCTGTAAGCTAATAAATAAGAAAATTCTAGTCTCCTATTTTTAATTTACTTCCATAGAAATTAACTTTAACACTAACTTTAGGTACCTTGAAAGTACAGATATAAATGCAATGTAGAGCAAATCAATATGCACGTGGGTGAACATCACTCAGAATTACACTGGTTCTAGCCTTAGTCTTAGTCTTAGTCTTTGGTTTTGCTAAGCCTCGCCTACTCGATATAAAGAGAGATCATAAATGCACCATTAAAAAATCTGCCAATGACTATATCCTGGACTGATACCTAATGAAAAAGTTACACCTGTGTTCATGTCAATAAACACTTAAAGTTTTGAGTTTAAATTACATCTAATGGTACAAATGACATTTCATGTTTTTTCTTAGTCTCATTGCATTCATGAGGCTACCACAAAATGGCACAAGCAGCATTTGAATAATGGAATCCAAGGAGGACACAACAGCATTGGCAACACAACAGCAGTAAGGCACATGTATTCTTGTCCTATGCTATTGAATATTATGACACTGTTAAGCCTGTATTGTCAACTCCAAATGTATATGCTTCACACTGATTAATTTTTAACAACATTGCCCTTCCTTCTGCAGCATTTTATCAATTTTTACTAGTTCCTGTTAGATTTCACATTAACAGTTTACCTTTTGAGTAAAATAAAAGTATCTATTACTTGTCTATCGTTTGGTCTGTTCATGTTTCAAAATTCACACAGGTTTAATCTGTCCTAACCTTCTGCAAATAAATAATCTGCAGTGCAAAATAGCCAGGAAAGGTGCATGAAACAAATCATCTTTCTTAATTAGCTTACCCAAATGTGTGAACGCAATTGAACTCACATACTAGAGTTCTTTTCACTTGTTTCACTTTATTCTATGAAGGGCAACTTAAAGCAAGTATGACAGTTATAAACTGTAAGGTGTACAAATATGTCTGGTAAAAGAGGTCCTATAACTATAGGAAATAGGCTAACTGTTTGTTACAGGTGCACATTAAGCACTTCACTAATTCAAGTAAATGGATGACCATCTATTAAAATCTCAATAGCAAGACATACTATTAAATACAGGATGTCAAAACTCTGCCTTCAATTACTCATACAATCCTGATAACTCTGTATAGAAAATGTAAAGTATTTAAGAATTAAAAACAAACTTCACCTTTAACATTCTTTCCAAATCCCATAGAGGCAGGAACTGCACTGTCTGCTTGTATTTTACTATTTGTTTTCTCTTTCATCACTTCATCATCACTTGAAACATCATCAGAGTTCATCTTCTTTTTCTTTTTCCTTTTTTTATGTCGAGGAGGGAGCTTTTTCGGAAAGGTAAACATGGGAAATATCACAAGGAGCATTGCAATGGCACAAAGGAGAAATCCACTCCACCTAATGCCAGGAGACAGGAACAGAAATGAAAGCTAATGCATTACAAGAAATGAAAAAAACAAAGTGATTCTTACAGGCTGTACTGGCTGGACAGACATATTTGCAAAATACGGAACATTGACATTAAGAGTAAAGGATTGGAGTGGGTGAGAGCCTTCACTGCACTAAACCCCTTAATTAGAAGATGTTTCTGTTGGCTTGTCTATTCATAAAGGTATTAATCCAGAGCCCACTAAATGTTATGAAACAGTGTCAGCTTTGAGTTCCCGTAATTTTTCACTTTCAGTAATTATACAGTACCAAGCGCTGAGAAGTAGATACTCACTTTTACTTTGCCTTTCTTGGGAAATTGCCAGTAAAGTGATAGTGTGTTATCTAGAGAATGTAGGATTTTAGAGTTACAGATCATAGAATGCTTTGGGTTGGAAGGGACCTTAAAGATCATCAAGTTCCAACACCCCTGCCATGGGCAGGGACACCTTCTACTAGACCAGGCTGTTCAATGCCCCGTTCAACCTGGCCTTGGACACTGCCAGGGATGGGGCATCTACAACTTCTCTGGGCAACCTGTGCCAGGGCCTCACCACCCTCACAGTAAAGAACTTCTTCCTAATATCGAATCTAAATCTACCTTCTGTCAGTTTAGTCATTCTCCCTTGTCCTATCACTACATGACCTTGTAAAAAGTCCTCTCCAGATTTTCTGTTGGCCCCCTTTATGCACTGGAAGGCTTCTATGAAGTCTTTCCAGAGCCTCCTCTTTTCCAGGCTTAACAAGTCCAACTATGCCAGCTTGTCTCATAGGAGAGGTGCTCCAGCCCTTGGATCATCTTCGTGGCCCTCCTCTGGACTTGCTCCAACAGATCCATGTCCTTCATCTGTTGGGGACCCCAGAGCTGGATGCAGTACTCTCATGAGGTCTCACGAGAGCAGAGTAGAGGGGCAGGATCACCTCCATTGACCTGCTGGTCATGGTCCTTTTGATGCAGCCCAGGATACGGTTGGTTTCTGGGCTGCAAGCGCTCATGTTAAGCTTCTCATCAACCACCACCCCCAAGTCCTTCTCCACAGGGCTATTCTTAATCACTTCTTTGTCCAACCTGTAGCTGTGCATGGGGTTGCCCTGACCCAGGTATAGGACCTTGCACTCTGCTTGCTTGAACTTCACAAAGCTGGCATTGGCCCACCTCACAAGCGTGTCCAGGTCCCTCTGGATGGCATCCCTTCCCTCCAGCGTATCAACCGAGCCACACAGCTTGGTGTTGTTGGCAAACTTGCTGAGGGCGCACTCAATCCCGCTGTCCATGTCACTGACAAAGATGTTGAACAACACAGGTCCCAACACCGACCCCTGGGGGACACCACTTGTTACCAGTCTCCAGCTAGACACTGAGCCATTGACCGCAACCCTCTGCATGTGGCCATCCAGCCAATTCTTTATCCACAGAGTGGTCCATCCATCAAATTGATGTCTTTCCAATTTAGAGACAAGGATGTTGTGTGGCACAGCACCAAATGCTTTGCACAAATCCAGGCAGACAACTTCAACTGCTTTGCCCCTATCCATCAGTTCTGTAGGCCCACGACAGGCCACCAGATTGGTCAGGTACGATTTCCCCTTAGTGAAGACATGCTGGCTGTCACCAACCACCTTATTGTTTTTTCAAGTGCCCTAGCATGGTTTCCAGGACAATGTGCTTCATGAAATTCCTATGTATGTGTAATGGTTTGTGTGGTAAACAGCAAAAATAAATGCAAAGACAAACACCAAACAAACAGCCATGTGTATTGCCATTTTTGTTAGAAAGATTGGAAGGGAAGCTTTTGCAAGGCAAATCTAAGTGACTGAAAGTTTTGACTAGTTTTGATATTATGTAAACAGAAAATCCTCCATTCATTTTAGCTGATAACATACATGGATTTGAAAGCAGACTTTTAGGAGGATTAGTCAGCACTATCAGACAGGGAATAAATCACTAGACTGTATAAAAATGAACTAACATCCCTTTTAGGAACTCAAAGTCAGAAGCTGAAATGACACTGATCAAAAAACCAAACTGTGGCAATAATACATAGAAATCTGAAACCACCCACTCAGGAGGAAACAGCAAAGGAGACAGGGCTGATATAGCACGAAATGAAATTTAAATCCAGAGGGACTGTTATGGCAGCATACCAAGTGCTGAAGATGTCACAAATGCAGCACTGGATGAAATTACCTGCACTGTCTACACTTCACATCTTCCTGGAGAAATATCAAAGAATTGGAATACAGACAAAAGACAATATCAAAAATAATATGACCTTTGAAGGTCCTTTCCAACCCAAACTATTCTATGATTCTATAATAAGGACACCTACAATGGGAAATGAGAGGTCAGAACAGGATCTGTACTAATGAAAAAGCCCTTGATTTTCTGTCTTCTAAAGTCAAAGAAAATATGCAGAATACCTCAAAGGCATGTGCACAAGCCCTAGGACCTCAAATAAAAGCAATTAAAGCTAAGGAAGGACTAGATAGTGCTGGAGGAATTCCTTTAAACTTCTTGTGTGCAATGATGATGAAAGACGATATGGGAAGATCCAAGTATTAAACAGATTCAGAACCAGGCAAATGCTCAGACAAGTGTCAGCAAAAGAAAATTTGATTCAAAGCACTTGACAGACCGCCAAGGGCTACTCCACAACTAATGAGATCCCTATGTAACATATTAATAGTTCTCAAAGACAATTTGCACTTGGCCTTGTGGTGGATGATTTCTAACAGATATCCCTACAGTTACCACATTTGAATAAAAGCACTTTTAAACATTTGATGGGCTGGCATAGACAGCTGGCCTCAAATTTAAAAGCCTGCAGCACCTACAGGAAGCCCAGGTGTGTAAAACCCAGGAGCACAAGCCCAAGTTCTCTGAAAAACAAGGAAGAATCAAGTCAGAAATAACCCTGAGAAATAACTACTTGCTTTGTTTATCGAGTTTCACAAGAGATGAACCAAGTTACCTGTCCTGCATACATACAATACACCTCTTAGAAAGGACCAACTTAAGTAAAAAATAGGCTTTATTGCAATTTTTGGTGCCATGTATCATAGTTGCTGTACTCACTATTTTGCCTGTCATCATTACCTCCTTTAATAATGTGGGTTGTTTTTTTTTACTGGCTCCCTGCAATAAGTTACATTAGAAACCTTACAGCTATAATAAAGAAAAGATGGGAACAAAAGACACTAATTCACTTCATAGGACACAAGGCTGAGAAATCTCAAATAAGACTGCCCATTAACTTATCTCAACCGCACCCTGCTTTTTTAAGTGTGTCATCTGAAGTAAGTGCTAAGCTATTCTTATATTTCAAATTGTTAGATTACATAAAAAAAAAATAGAAAATGTTACAATCCCCAAAAATAGATTTTAGTGGAAATCTATTTACTGCTGAAAAATAAGAAAGTCTATACTTAGAGAGCTCTCTGCAACCAGGCAGTGAGTGGTTAAGGGACAAAGGACCAATCCTCACACCATGATGGTTGTCATTTTAATGGGTAGACAAAGCTTCAGAAAGAGAAAAGAGAATGAGGCGCAGATGGTATGAACACCACCAAACTTTCATGAGAGGCCACCACAGCCTGTGAAACAAATTGCCAGAGATCTGAGCAGGGGATACTCTTTAGAAATTTAAGAATTAAAAGTGAGATAGCCAATGAGAGAATAATACAAGCACCTGAAACACCCTTCAGGGAAAGCCAGACTCTATAGATTTAATCAATATGATGGAGAAAGGAAACTTTGAATGACTTTACTTTTCTATACTGGCTAGAATACAATTTGCCTGCTGAGAGCCTATGACAGCTGATTTCCTGCTCTTGCTTCAATCATATTTGCAATACTTCTGCTGGCACCCTGTGCAAAGTTGAAATCAGCAACATACTTATTCAGGTGACATTAAACCTTGGAGATATAGAAACTCTGTTTAGCAATTTGGCATAAAGTCTGAATGTGCAAACTAGGCTTTTTTACCTATTTTGCTTGCAAGGCCTTGTACAGTAGATGTTCTTAAAGCCTGCCTACAGAAATGGTTATGACTTCTCATCACTTTTGCCATGCAGCTCAGCAGTTACAGTATTCCCATAGGATGCTGGGGATCCATCCCTGGCACTGGGTATCCATCCCTGCCACTCACTCCTTTTGTAGGAGGCTAGTTAAGCTTGTAATTCATGAACAAGGGCAGCCATTTTTTTGACCAATCTCTCTCACACATTTGGCTATGACAACACTGCATATATATCAAAGCTAGCTTTAAATAACCAGCATTGGCCACCCACAGAGCGTAGTGCAAATGGCCCAAGAAGTGTCAAACTGATGCGTCCATGCTGCTTTGGTTATTTTACCTTCACTGGAGCTGTTTAAGCTAAAACTCGCACAGGTATGCCCACATGATAAGGCAGTTACATCACTGGTAGCATTATAGATAAAGTCAAAGCTTACTCCTCATTTGTACAGATGATTTGTACAGATGTATTCACTGATTTCAATTAACAAATACATTTATGGGCCTGTTCACAGTTTCTGTTGAAAAGAGCAGATGCTGATCACCAGTTCTGACATGTCCTTAAAAATACATGAAACATCAGAGTTTTATATGAAATACTAGTTTTACAAAGAATGTATCATATTTTGCTTTTATTTCAAATCTTTTATTCAAGAATAGTTAAAGAACATTTTTGACACTACAGAACATCCACAGGACGAATCTTTTCTGTGAGGTAAGTCAGTACATACATGAGAGCATAGATCTGTTAACCCCAAGGTGACAGGTTAACTGAGCACTCAAGTTTGCCTTTCTCTCCCTGAAAATTTGGGTAGGCAGCCTTGTGCAGCAATGCTCTTGGACTAAGACAAATAAAGCAGGCCTAAATCTTCAAATATCTTTAAGAACACTCCAAAGACAGAATGTTTCTCATCAAACTGTCAGGAGATCACTGCAGGATAAATAGAAATGGATATGGTCTGACTGCAATGGCTCAGTGACAAACACTGACCCAGTGCATGAGAACGCATGCTGCACCCTACACCTACAAACCAGAGGTCTTTCCCTGGGATAATGAACTTAAGTCTTTCCTGGGCTTGCATGAGAACTTCAAGGTAGATTTAAGAACTATCCAAGAAAACACAGTTAAAGCCTCCTAAAGACCTGCTTCTTCAAAGAAACATTTCCAAAGAGGTCATATCTCAAAGGCTGCCCAAAGACATCAGCCAACAATTACATCTGTTACATTTCAGTGCTGTTGGGAGCCTACTATTTACTAGAAAATAATGTGATGGTTTACATCATCTGCTGCCTAAACACATGCCATCTCCCTGAGAAACAAGACTGGAAATGTTCTGATGCCATTCTATCTCCTTCTTCTGGAGCAGGGTAAATGAAGTCTACTGTTTCTTATCTGGGCAGCAGAGCTCAGTGTTCCATGCTGCCTGCTTTAGAATATCAAATAAGGGATTAATCCATCTTCCAGCAGGAAGGGCTCAGCCCTGGTCAACAGCGATCCTTGATGATGTTCCACAATACCAATATCCTGTCCTGCCATCCCTGTGCTGAGTGCCATCAGTCAGCCGCCAGTGGCTGTCAGCGACAGTCAGCCCCCAGTCAGCCATCAGTGGTCAGAGACAGTCCTGAAGCATCCAGAAGCAGGAGGTTTTCTATGCAATGCACCCATGAGCTTCTGTGGCAAACATTTCCTCTGTCAGAGGCTAGTGTGTAGTAACCGTCAGAAACCTCCTCTTCCTTGGCCTCCTTCTACAGCCTTAAACAAGAATATCCCCCCATGAGGGATATGACTTCCCAACCTACCTCAATTCCCTACTGTCCATTTAAAGATTAGTTTCGAAAAATGTTTGATCCTTACCAGTTTCCAATGAATCGGGGATCATTCTGGTCAATATAAACAGTTGTCCTAGGATCAACATAGAAACCAATAAGAAGTCCTCCTAGCAAGTATCCAGCTGCAGGACCAAGTGCTCCCATTACGTACATGATGGCTGAGGAAATAAAAGGTCATGGTCATACATCAGTAAAATGAATGTTTCATTAGTAATGTACATGTAAAATCCAAAAATAAAAGATGCCTCTTAAAGCAGAAAGTTTTGCACCTTAAAACCTTCAGAGCCCTTTTTTGCAACCTTCAAAGGTAAACAACTTGTGCGTAAGTAGCATATTGATTAGAAATTTTTATGTGCATTTTCAGTCAAATTATGGATGGAAGTATATACTACTTAGGCATTTTGGATGGAAAGCATGCTCGACTTAGCATTTTTCGTATTTGGTAACATACCCTTCGAATCAAAACAAAATTTAACACATGAATAGAAAAAATGTAATTAATGGTAAGCAAACAGAAAAGCAAAGGATAAAAATTGTGTAAGACACCAAAGAACAAAGTAAGACAATCCAACTTAGTTACCATCAGACTGATACTGGGTTTCAAAGAACAATCCAAATTACAAAATCAAATATTCCTATTTTGGAGATTGACAGAACTGTTTTTATCTGTGTAGCCACAGACTTGCCACTGTTCCACATACTGATACCATAGGACCATATATACCGTATTTCCCGCAAGACGCCTGCCATATTTAGAACATCTGATCTTTTGAATTTAAAATCTTGACGCTATTTTAAAGGAGATGTCCTAATTTTAAAAGCAAGTAAAATGAAAGTAAGTTGCTCGTGTGCAACCATACAGACACACATTTTACAACATCATCATGGTCTGAACATTGGATGACAGCAAAATCTTGGAATAACAACTTGGAATAACAGTAGGAGATACAAATAGAAATCTCCTATCTGCTATGTCTTCTACAAGATACCCTTCAGAGTGCAGTCTCCAGTTCTGGGGCCTTCAGCCATCCACACCAGGGCATGTGTGAGAAAACACTGCAGCTCCCCTTTGGCTTTCATGCCAGTGTTGTCAGGAGCAAGGGAGAGACAGAGGCAGGGAAAGACTACATCTTAGAATGGGGCCAAGACATGACTGTAGCTGGGATACAGGAAACCTTTCTGCATCTCCCAGTAGAAGCATAGTTGTAAGACACGAGCAGGAGCAGGTAAAAACATTTGGTCTGTTCACGGACAAGAACTGAGTGCTGAGAATTAGGAATCCCACTCTAACTTCCAGGTTTTGAAAAGTAGATAATTTAAAAGCTGTCATCATTAGCCATGCCCTTAAGTCTTGCCAGTTCTACTCTTTTCCTCTTCTACCTCTGCAAATCTCAAATCGACTTTTTAACTAAGCCAAGGTCAGTTATCGCAACCTTAAATTCAGACACATTTTACAAGATCCATACGATCTCGAATGCA
Organism: Nestor notabilis; assembly: GCF_000696875.1. Lineage (NCBI taxonomy): Eukaryota > Metazoa > Chordata > Aves > Psittaciformes > Psittacidae > Nestor > Nestor notabilis. The sequence continues at coordinate 28,989 of NW_009913174.1, read as the reverse complement.
AAATCATGACCACAGCCATCTTGCAAAGATTGTTCCATTGTAAGGAACCAGCTGTAACAGCTGAATGTTCACAAGTTCACAATCCTGATGGGATTCAACCCAGAGTACTAAAAAAGACAGTAGATGTTATGGCAGGACCTCACTTGACCATCTACCGAAGGTCTTTGAAGTCTGGGGTGGTCCCTGCTGACTGGAAGCTAACCACTGTCACTCCAATCTACAAAAAAGGGCAATGAAGGGAAAGCCATCACCACAAAATCTCTTTATCTCCACACGGTTTCTGTGGACCAGACATCCTCCATGGTAGTATGCAGCCTCCATCCTTTTTGGTCCCATCTTCAATTGGATATCCTGGACTGCAGCAGCTGAGAAAGCATAACTGAGTTGCAGAGCTTGGGTTTCTGCATTACCAGTTATAGTAAATTATATCTCACAGACAAAATAAGCAAGAAGAAATCACTAAATTTGTATGATTAAATAAAAAGAACTAATACATTTTCATCTTACATTTTGAAATAAGATAAAGAAGAAAAAGCATATTCTCATGAGTAAAAAGGGGCTGCTATCTGAGAGCTGTATTGCAAAGGGAAAAAATCACAAAAGCTGCCACAAAAAGTAAACTGCCTACAGTAAAAAATGCTTCCAGACTACAAATCAATTAAACATATTTACAACTTTAAAGTTAGTCCTTTTTAAACACACTCAGTTTTCATGAAACTGCAATTTCCAATAATTAGATTTTGCTGAAGTCCTTTTTTACATAATGGTTTCCAGAACCATGTTCACTATTTAAATTTATTCCAGCCATGTTCTCTTCTGGATTGATTGTAAATTCTGTGTATGCCTAAAATGCTTCAACGGGCATTGTAACACTGCTCCTTAGGAGTAAGTGGTTAGATAAACCCCACAGTAACTTTATTTGCAAAATCCACATTATAAGGAGGAGAAAAAGAAAAAAGAAAAAGAAAACAACCTCTATCCACTATAAATTTTGTTCTACAAATGTTTGCTTGGAAAATTGATTCAAACAACTACAGCAAACTCAGATCTCCAAAGTTTACAGAGGAAACACAAAGACAGTAAAAGAGTGACCTAATCCATTCATTTCAGTATTCAGAAAAAATACTTGTGCTGCATTTATTCAGCTTCAGTTCCACCACTGAAACAGGCAAAATGCAGCAACTGCTTAGGTTTAGAAGCACTACCCAGTGTATTTTGTGCACCTGGTAACTTCAGAGGGTTTGTTAGCAGAAATACTGTACAGTAAATATAAAAATGACAGTGTTCACTGTGCTCCATTAGATGAGGGAATGCTGTCAACAATTTCAAAAGCATTTTAAAATGTATGCTGTTCAGGCTTCAAGGGGTTTTTAAATACAACTAACAGACAACATGTAACTTTCTGGTTCTTTCAGAAAACAGATAGCCCCCATGTGCCTGGTCCAGGGCAGGAGGAAACCTGTGAGCAGATGAGTTCCACAGCTGGTATTTTAAGGCACTTTACAGCATCTTCCTCAGCACCTGGGATTGGCCACTATCAGAACCCAGATAACAAGTGCAATAAGCTGATTTGGACTTGTAAATAGAACTAAAGATAGATATTTCAAAATTATGTACTTGAAAAATCTGCCCCAAACCTCCAAACCTTGCTTAAAATGAAGGGAGAACCATCTCCAAGAGTCACCCTGGCAGGCTGCTGCAGGTTCCTGGATCCTTGAAATTCTGGTCACAGACCTCACAGCTATGCACCCCAATGTCTAGGGATAAAGAGAGTCCTGATTCCCAAACAGGCCACCAAGATTACTGGACGATATGGAAAGGAAACTATATGGAAAGGCTCAATCAGGGCATCATCAAAACTGAACCCACTTCACAAACGAAAAAATCTATGGCGAACTGTTGCATAATTTTTCCACTCCAGTCACTAGGAAGTCTCCAGCTCTGGATGAAAAAGGTTCTGAAACACGTAGATGATGTAGAAGCACTTTCCTTTCAGCCCCCTGCCTGGCATTTCAGCTAGCTCTTTTTGGTCCTCTCTCTCTGAGCCATTATCTGCTATCTTGATCTAGGGAGTTGCACTGACTCAGCAGCTGAGAAGTTTCAACAACAGAAGTAACAAACATTTTTACCAGGGACATGCTGGAGTTTTGTGATTCAGAGGCAGGTCACATGGTATCTAGATGGTTTTTTAGAATGCATTTAAGGAAATCCAGGATTTCTCTTTTAACCTCTTAGCCATAACCTTGACTGGTGCTTAGATTTGCAAGTTGCCTTCAAATCTCTTAAGTCATAAAAAGATATGCTATAAAATAGCAGTAATATCCCCTTTCCCATGATAAAATAGAAATTATGTACACTTTACACATTATATCTCTACTCCAAACAATAAGGCATCTTCAAAAGATTATATTAGGAAACTGTTGTTAATATAGACATATGGGCTATGACATGCACCTGATTCTCTTCTGATTAGTCTTCATTGAAATGAAAAATTGTACCACTCAGAGTTACTGCACTGGCCATGCATGTTTAAGGCTGGCAAGTCACTGAGTACACTTCTCTAGGAAAGAATATCTACAGGTCATCCACTCCTCGCTGAATCTAAGCCATCTGAGAACTACTCATGACATTCAACACAACCAGCTCAGACTGGACCCTGCAGAAGTTTTTCCCCAGAAGACTGTCATAGCATACTGCTGCTGTGATGCAGGATCTTAAGTCTTCAAACCAAAGCATTAGGTTAGTCTACTAAAATTATGTGGTACTTAAGCAAGACAATTTCAAAGACCAAAGACCTTGCAGATTCTTTAAAGTTTCCCATTTCTCTGAAGAATTCAACATTGTGGGAAGGAGTTTGCATTAGCAAACTTCCTCTGGGTGCACCTTCTCTTCACTGACAAGGGATAGTCTTTCCCAGTCCTCCCAAACCTGGTCTTTCAGATCCTAGTTCTATCTCTGACGCAGACTGTAGGTAAGTAAAAATATCCCAGTTCAGATACAGCTAGTTAAGTGCCTATTTGCCCCCATGATATCAGCCATGGTTATTTTAACTCCTTTGAAGTGTTGTACCTGAGGAGCTTCTATGCCTCACTGAGTATGCATGCCCTCAGCATGACGTACTACATCAGGCACAACACCATATCAGCAAGGCTGTTCAGTTTTGAAACTGCAGCTGGCTATGGCTAGCCAGGCTTAGCCACAAACATCCATCACAGTGAAGATATTGGATGGGAGAGAGAAAGAGAGTCAAAGCAACAGTAATCAATTACACATGGAATTTACCTACCAAAGCAAAACAAGATTAAGCAATGTCATTCTTCTCCACTGAAAAGTTTATCCTGAGACATGTTGCAATGAATGCTGTCATTCTGACAACATCTGACAAAATTATAGTATTGTCAATTGCTTTGTTCATAGGAGATTCTTCTTCAACAGGTGAAAGCTCTATGTGGAAACTATTGCAGCAAAGTGTCTACGACTACAGTAAGACGGGCAAAACACTCTGCAAGTCTGAAAATCCCTGAGTTCACATCACATGCATGAAATAACTTTGTTGCAAAGATTTATTTTTTTTTTAATCTACCCACACTATAAAAATACACCAAGACAGGGGTCATAAAAATACTTTGAATGTCCTTTTCCTCCTCTAATCACACCAGATGACAACTTCAATACATTTTGCATGTGGCAATATATAACATATGTCCCTATGGCATCCTCAAGTGCATACAATGTTAAGCTTCTGACTGTGCCTTTTTAGATTAGCAATGCTGAACCAAACAGTCACAAGCATCATATTGTGCCTAGATGAACAGAAAGTACACAACATTAGTGGACTACAACAGGCTGTCTGGCTTCTGGGTTCTAAAAAGTCCACTTTGGTGTAAAAAGTAAAAACAAAGACATTAACTGCTCAGGCCCTCCCATCTCCTCTGTGTGCACATACATGTCACCACACAGAGTTTATCACTGGGTGAGGAGGAACATTTCTGAAGGATCTCATTGTTCAAATCTTGGCAGCACACTACTGTAGCACAACTGCTCATTTCATACATGTGTAAGGCAAGCAGAATTTGACCTTTTTTCTATTTCCATGGAAGTTCAGAATTTGTAAAATCATGCAAAAGCTACAGTGTGCATTCTGAAGGAGTTTATATTTATATACAGAGAGAGAGAGAGAGAGGGACAGACAGACAGATAGATAGATATGCATGTTTTTTTCCTGTCAGAGTAGTATGGCAATTTCAGTAGATTTTGCAGTGACATAGAAGTATAATCCTTCTATATCTGCAGATTTCAGATTTTTCCTTCAAAAACTTAACTGTCATTAGCATGAGGGTCTTAACTGGGAAACAGAGATACAAAAGAGAAAATGAATCTCCCACAGTCATAGAGTGGGAAGTCCAGGAGAATAATTTACTTCATCAAAGCCATAACTCAGTGTCCTACATTCATCCTGAAAGAAACAGCACAAGGGAGAATAACAACACGAAAAAAGAAAACATTCATATGAATTCACACAAAAAGCCCCATGCTTATAGCTACCTGGGTTTACCATAGGATTTTGCAAGCAAAAGAAACATCAACATGCTATGGTACCATGACATATTCTCTAGTCCTACTAGCAGCACATTTCCTTGGAAAGCTGAGCTATGCTGTTACTGGAGAATAAGCAGAAGGGTGTTTTCTTTAGGGTATAAAGCAGGTTTTAATTTCCCCGCAGAACAAAGCTGACAGGAAGAGGTTTCAATGGAGAACATCTCAGCTCTCCCCTGTTCCCCTCATGTCCCAGCACCGCGACGGGATAGCAAAGAACAAGCATAAAGCAGCCTTCCAAGAAACATTGTCTCATTCATAACAGCATATTTACCTCATCCTGTCTAAATTCACTCACACAGAAGCTACCCCAAAAACCATAAGGTTTAACCACTCTTCTGAGCCTGAGGACACAAAACAGAGACGAATTGTGAGCAGAAGTCAGGCAGACTTCTCAAAAGGTTTTAAGTCAGGAAATCAGTTTACTTCCCGCTTTTCTTCATGAGCACACAACCAAGCCTATCTATACATGCTTCAGGATTTTCTTCTTTAATGTGGTTATTTGCTCAGGAAATAACAATGCTTTGAGCATTATTGTAGTTCAGATAATAATGTACAGCTCAAATCTCTAAATCACTTCCTTTCAAAATGTATCAGCCTTACCATGAAAAAAGTCTCTTAGGTCCAGCACTCCACACAAAACAATAAATAGAGCAACAAAACTACCCCAGTAGCCTCCCTTGATCTTTATCTAGAATACAGTTTTCACTGTTTTCACAAGCTGATTCCACAGAACTAGGAGACAAATTTTTAGAGGAGCACAACCAAAGCATAATTTTACATACCTACCATGAATGAATACCTAAAATGTATGGCCTGTATTACCACTCCAGTAAAAAATGCTGAAATCCAAATAGGTCCAGTGACTTGCCAATGCCAGATGAAAAGCATTACATTTTCACTTTTCTGTTATAGATTTATTGCTAAGATACCATTTGGATCACCCCCTGGCTTAAACAGCTAAGCTGCTTTATGCTTTGTATTCTCTATTTGTGGTCATATCCTAAAACATTACAATCATTTTCACAGGATCCAATTCTAATATCACAAAAAAACACAGGCAAATAAACCCAAACAAGTAAGCTAAAATAGGCTGCCTGTCCCAAAGTGTACCACTCATACCCACTGTCACTGCAATGCTGCTCCAAGTCACTCACTATCCTGTGATATATATATATATATATATACAGCAATTCATCTCCAATTAAAATTTCACAGACTCAGCACTTGTCTTTAAGTTACACTCTTAACAGGTCTGTGCATCCAATCCAAAATCTGAAAACACTAAATATCCCAAAGGAGAAAGGCTTGTGCGTGTACTTGTACCATGTTATTT
>NW_009913174.1:21473-22456 GCF_000696875.1 Nestor notabilis | reverse complement strand
GGAAAGATTGCCCCCAAGAAAAGCTACTCCAGCACAAAATTGCCAGGAGGCCTGTGTGGATGAACAAGGAGCTCCTGGGCAAACTCCATCGCAAAAAGAAAGCCTGCAAGGTGGAAGCAAGGACATCTTAAGGTCCTTTCCAACCCTAACTATTCTATGATTCTATGATTCTATGTGGACTGGGAGGAATGCAGAGAAATTGTCCAAGGAGCCAGAGATCAGGTGAAGAAAGCATTTTTATGCCCAGACAAACCTCATTAAATTCAACAAGGTCAAGTGCAATGTCCTGCATATAGGTCTGGGCAATCCCAAGCAGAAATACAGGCTGGGCAGCGAACGGATTGAGAGCAGCCCTGAGGAGAGACACATGGGGTGTTGGTTGACAAGAAGCTCAACATGACCCAGCAATGTGTGCCTGCAGCCCAGAAAGCCAATCGTATACTGGGCTGCATCAAAAGGAGCATGACCAGCAGGTTGAGGGAGGAGATTCTCCCCCTCTATTCTGCTCTTATGAGACCCCACCTGTGGTACTGCATCCAGGTCTGGGGTCCCCAATAGAAGAAGGACATGGACCTGTTGGAGTGAGTCCAGAGGAGGCCATGAAGATAACCAGAGGGCTGGAGCACCTCTGTTATGGGGACAGGCTGAGACAGTTGGGGTTTTTCATCCTGGAGAACAGAAGGCTCTGGAGAGACCTTATAGCAGCTTCCAGTGCTTAAAGGGGGCCGACAAGAGAGCTGGAGAGCAACTTTTTACAAGGGCATGTAGGTATAGGAAAAGGAGGAAGGGCTTTAAACTAGAAGAAAGTAGATTTAGATTAGAAATTACGAAGAAATTCTTTACTGTGAGGGTGGTGAGACACTGGAACAGGTGGCCCCCCAAGAAGCTGTGGCTGCCCCATCCCTGGCAGTGTTCAAGGTCAGGTTGGACAAGACTTTGAGCAACCTGGCCTAGTGGAAGGTGTCCCTGCCCATGGCAGGGGG
>NW_009913174.1:0-21442 GCF_000696875.1 Nestor notabilis | reverse complement strand
GGAAGGTGTCCCTGCCCATGGCAGGGGGGTTGGAACTGGATGATCTTTAATGTCCCTTCCAACCCAAACCATACTATGATTTTATGAAGCTGTTGGCTGTCTTTAAGAGATACCGAAGCAGCCTGTTGACTCACAGTCATTCTTTCTGTTAAGTCACGTCAAATGGGAATATCTCAGTCTCTGCCTTTTAATTGCTTGTCTTTGTTTTTTTAATGATTTGGCAGTTGAGACCACATTTATACTTAATTTTCATTAGGGACTATCCCCAGGCACATGCCTATGGAATCTGTTGATCTCAACTTCTTAAACCTAATTTTCATTTCTTTACTTCTAATTAAACTGGAGTGAGGCTGGGTTGTTCATTTACATCTAAGCCCTTTTTCTTTAGGTTATCATAACTGAAATATATCAAGCTGTGAAATCTAAGCAGACCTGACCACGTAGATCATGCATAAGCAAATGAAAGAAAGATACTGAGGTATTTTTAAATCCTGTGAATTTAAAATTGCAGTGAGAAAGCCCAGGTCCATAACTACAAAACCAGCAGAATCTAACCTGGAAGAGTATTTCAGAAAATTTGTATCTACCTGTCCTAGGTTTATATCACATTCAGGCTGTCTAACAGCATAAGCAGGCAGGAATATATAATTTACGTCCTCTCATTTCTTTGAGCTGGGAGAATGCACACACTCCTGGACGAAAAGCAGGGAAAAGCCTGGTGAGATTTACCAGGCACAGGACCAGATGTTAGAGTATGCCATCAGGCCCCATGGGAAGAACCAGGAAAAAGTACCAATTTCTTAGCAAAGCTATGTACACTAAATACCTGATGTCTATGGATCTGGGCTTTACTGGTTATTGTGCACAAACCAGGTAATGGCACAGCACAGATAATATCTGATCTTCAGAGGCAGGTTTGGTACACCTTTTGCATACTTCGTCATTATCCAAAACCAGACTTTTTGTGCCTAGGAAAGAAACTGTGAGGAAGAAATGGAGACAGACCAAATATCTACTGAAAGGGAAGGTTAGGTGTGATAGTCAAAGAGTTTCTATATATATTCACTCTTCCTTTGTCCCACCAGCAAGAGAACGGAAAAAAGAAGTAAAGAGGGAAATTGCTTCAATCATGTTCTCAGAATTAATTTCCTTTCAAAACCTGGTTTCTGCCTAGGAGGCATAGATTAATTATCGAAAATGTTGGTGATCGTTTTCCCTTGACTACCTCTTGCTAATAGATTGCAAAGAAGAGCAAGCCAAATGGCATTTCTTCTTGTTTTCTTTGCAAATTGCACTTACATTTTCATCTTTCAACTGAAACAACAGGAATTACAGTTCATTACTCTTATCTGACTGAGAATCTGCCTGTAAGCAAAAGCACATTATTCCAGTAATTTGCAAATGACCCTCTTAGTTTTGTTAACATTTATTGTGTTGTTTAAGAAGTTATTCTTCTACATTCAAAAAGGCTGAACGCTGCAACAGACTCAATTAAAAAAGATCAAATAAAAATTGCCAAAGTGAAATGCAGAGCCATATAGTCATATTTGAAACCATATTAAAAATATTATTACAGGTCAAAGAGTCTGAAAAACATTTCCATTTACGTGTAACAGTTATAAATAGCAGAGGCTATTTATTTTGGCCATAGGACAACATCATCATTTCATGAAAACCTCCAAAGTTTCAAAATTTGCTCTTTATTCTCAGAGGAACAAACATCATTTGGGCATTTTCACAGTATTAGAATTAGGCTGAAATGGTGGGGGTTTTCCTAGGAAAAAACTGAGCTTTGTGTATTGGGTAAGGGGTCTTTCTTCTCTGTCTCCATAGAGGAATAATAAGATAGACATGAGAGATCATCCAACTTCATGTTCTGCTTGGAGACAGCAAAGGTTTTTCTGCAGCACCAACATCAATTTCTTCACCATTCAAGCACAGTCTCCTTATCAACCACAGATGGATGATGGATATAAAAGGCTTCCACTTTCTTCTCCACCACTGCCCACTAGAAAAAGCTTTTGGTTTTGATACAACAGCAAAATGTTCTTGATGACTCTAATCACAACTTCTAATAGAATTAGAGCAAGACAACTAAAACCACCCAGAAGGAAACGGTGTCTAGCCAGATCTTCAATAGCTAAGTTTAGATATGGAGATCTTAGATTGATACTATCTAAACAACAAGTTTTGCAGGGAACCCAGGCCACGACAAGTCTAACCACAGACCACATGGCCTTAGCATCAGCAAAGCAAAAGAAAATTCTGTATATCCCTGTGGCAACACCACAGACTAGGACCACTGTGAGCTTCTAGGCCCTATCTTGGATTCATTGAACTAAAAGACTTCCGTGATTTAATACCTGAGTTAGGGAAAGGGTTATCTTCACGCTTACGTAGATATCCCAGACTACGGAGAAATGACAGCAAGAAATGGCCCAGCAAGTCCTTTCCCATAGTTAAGGAGCTAATGGATGCCCCGTGAAGAAAATAATAGTTCACAAATGACCCTAGCACTCTAGACACAGTCGATGGAATAGAACACAAAAGCACAGAGCTGCTGCTGTTGATCCCTGAAAAAGCCCTGCTAAACCCCATAGATCAAGGGATGTGAAGTTTTGTTTCATTTGGTTTGGTTTTGTCTATGTCAAGTAAAAATAACTTGAGTTTTTTTAAATACTAATCTGTATTCCTACATTAAGGTCAAAATAATGCAGTGTAAGTTAAATATAAATATAAAAAATAAATCTACATGAGTAAAAATACTAAACCAATATACCCCCAAAATCACTATTTCACTGAATCATAATTTGCCAGAGCAAAACCATCAGAACATCTTTATCAGTGCTAGTAAATGGCATAGCTTAAACACCAAGTGTAGCACTAAAAAATTAATTACTCTTATAAAAGGTTCTCATTAATGGTAATATCATAATCACATTTGTCTTCCTTTGTAAGATATATATCATCACTGTGATTTAGGGCTCCATTTGCAGCTTATTCCCAGTCACAGTAAGTTAAGTTAATATGTTAATAAAATATGTAAGTATTACTAACTTGCAGTGTTAGCATTTCCAAGAGGAAAGTATTTATATTACAGGGGTTCTTCCTGATGTTTAAAAAGACATTTCCAAACACCATGCATGGTTGATTTACAAAACCTGAAAAATTCAAAATCACCTATAGTTACTTACACTAATTAGGTAATTTAATTACTCAGCTGACATGTTTTGTGTAAAATTGGCCAATATCCTTTTATTTAGTCTGCAATTTTTTTAAGTAATAAGTGTTCATTCCTGTTTCTTTCTGTCTTCTGTGAGTAGAATTAGACATGACAGCTTTGTTTCTCAACTATTTAGTTTAGCAGATTATTAAGCATACTGTTATTCTCCAGTAGTAAAAGATACTTTTGCATTTAGCAGACAGACGTGGTGGCTAGAGGCTACATACAAATGACTTTTCGTCAACTTTAGGCACACCTTCATAGCAGTAACTTTTTACAGGATAATTAACTATGTTAAATTCCTATGAACATGGCAGTCTTTGTTAACTGTAAGTGGTTCATTTCAAGCTGAACGGTTTTATATAAATAGAGCTTTGCATAGGGACAACGGTCTCATGAAATCTGATTCAACACAGATGTCAGAGTAAATGAACATAACAGTCCTTTCTGGCTCAATAAAGCACAAAATTATCCTATAAATTCTCTTTTCATCTCTAACACAGCGGATTTTGCAAAAAGTCATCATCCTTTGCAAAAAAGGATGCCAAGAGACAAGAAGCCTCTTCACCTTTCTTTCTTGTCCATGCTGCCTCGAGACATCTCCAAAGTCTTTACCCAGATAAGAGAAGGACCAGAGCTGGCCCCATGCCCTTTTCATATTTCACTGGTGTATCAGTTGAACATTTAGCAGAGAGAGACACCCAGAATAGGTGGCCTCGATACAGACTGTGGCAGGTGGGGGACCTCCAGGCTGTCCTGAGCCACCCTGAGGCATCTCTGCTAAGCTGACCAAGGAGCAAGAACACCCCAGAAAAAGAGGATGCCTGAACACACAGAAACTACTCAGCCAGGGTTAAGAAAAAGTATTAAGTACCTATGAAAATAAAATATATTTCATAACAGATTTTGTTTTCTCAAGCAATTCAGTGACTTTTTTTTTTAGGCTCTTCATCCATTTGCATCCCTTCTCATAGGAAACATGTTTTTTGTTATTTACATTAGGAAAAATCAGTTGGAAGATTACTCATATATATAATCTGCAAACTATCACCTCTTTCAACCAGTTTACCACAAGCAAGTTATCTGTTGAAACTTTAGGCTTATGTTTGCAAAGAAAATTAAATTTTAGCCCTAAATCCCACTGAAATTCATTGAAAGTCAGACCCCCTGACTTCCTTAGGCTCCTTGGGAAATCCTAACCTCAGTTATTAAATTCTTTTCACAGAGAAAGAGAGAGATTGACAGGGAGGCCCTGTCAGAATAATACTGGAGTTACCTGGATTAACTGTGATTGCAAGTGTTACCAGTGGTCTCTGCTGTTGTCAGAGCTGTTCCAAGTCTAATGAAAATCAATCTGGCATCTTTCCACTGTAAGGCAGTGGTAGAAGAGAGATGTCTTCACACACTGCTGGACCCTTAATTACATTTTCAGGGTCATACTGATAATGTCTACTTTTGCTGTCAGTGCTGACACTACACTCAGACCACAAACGGCTCAGACAAAACAGAACAGGTTAAAAAAGAGTCTTCGGAGAAAATACTGACCTTCTGAGAAATACAGATCTTCATCTACTGTAACCTGTTATATAGGTGAAGTTCTTCAGCTGTTTTATAATGTATAAAGTATGGTAACACTCATATACAGAATACAGGAATCAAACACTGCGCAGTAAATTCAGTTTGAGATACCTCTTGCCATAATTTCCTCCTCTCCTAAATCAAGCAGCTCACCCATTCAATCACTGAAGTCACCAAATGTTATACTGGAGTGACACATCCTTGTATAGAGGACGATTATAACCCACAAAACTGTCTAAACCCTTGTCAAACACATCACGGCTGTTCCATTTGTACTCCCAAACTTTGCTCACTGCTTTTTAAGTGCTTTGCAGAGATTTTCTGAGCTGGAAACATACTTACAGAACCAGTATTCTTGCTGGATTAAGTGCAGTTAAACCACCATCTGCTAACTCACATAATAAAACACGCAGGCAAATGTTTCTTTCAAAACAGACAAATGATAATAACACAGCATTATGCTTTCCAAAAAATGTTGGGAATAAGCGAGCAACTAAAATCAAAACACTGCAGTGACGAACCAGCAGAGATACAGTAGCAGAATCCGACACTTGTTCTTAGCAAATATAATGGAGTAACCAAACTAAAATGTTACTTCTCAGCTCCACACATGCGAAACAATGTGTAGAAAACTATTACCAGCACGCAACTCGTTTTCCGGAGGAGGAATAGTTCAGAGTTACCACCCCAGGTTTTTATCTTTAGGATATTCAGCACACAGCTGACGGACACTGCCTTCCCTAGCCATTTTTATGAATCTATCCCTTCATTTCAGCTGTACCTTTACAAGTGTCCAGAAAGAAAATCTTTTAACAGAGTATTTTATTATTTTGTTAGTTTTCATATAATCACAGAAAATATATAATGTTTCAATCATAGAAGAACTGGCTCCAAACCTTCCAAAAAGTAAAAAGCTTAGATTACACTATGTTCTCCTTTACACTGTTGTGATACAGGGGGAAAAAATCCACAGAAGTCAATGAAATATCTGCAGGTTGATGCAGGAAGAAACAAAATTAGAAAACATTTTTTTTTTTTTTTCATATTGCCCAGTTTCAGGAACATCCTGAAGACTTTTGGGTGGAAAATGGGAATGCTGATTTGGGGAACAACAAGTCAGGCTTGAAAATAAGCCCTTCCCCACTGGTGGAGTTCAGTGGAGGTTCCCCTTGGCACCAGTGTGTGGTGTTGTCCTGCCTTGTGCCTTCGCACAACTTTACCAGCTAACACTTCTGCAAAACCACTTACTTCCATTTACTGCCATTTTTTTTGAAAAAAAACAAAACCATGTAACTACATTTCCTTTATCTTCCTCTTTTATTAATTTTAAATTAAAAACTAGAAACCTTTGGCCTTTCATTGTAAGAATAATATATTCTGAATATTAGGCTGTAACATTCATCTCCCTATGTGCTACACAGTGAAAGGGCAGCACTTTAATCTCAAAGGTTACTCTACATTATCTTATTTTTTTTTAGATCAGATTCATCATCACAGCATCTGAAAGCAGATTACAATATGCAGACTTCACCATGAATTTAATTTCTCCTTGTTTTCAGAAATGAAAATGAAATGTTTCAGGTAGGGAACACAAGGTGAGTCTGGCAGCATCTTTGGGAGATATATGCTCGTCTGTGCAAGATGCTAGGAGAAAAAATCCTACTACAGAGGAAAGAAATGAAGCATGTCTCTTACAGGAATGATCAATTCCTAACATTTTTCTTTTATTTATTTTATCATTTATTTTCACTATGCAGTATAGCATAAAACCAAATAGGTTTTATATTTGGCTGCTATTCTACATAAGTACCACATTAGTGAATAATGCCTTACTATTAATTACAATATTACTTTGAAGATTTGTATTTACAGGTGTGTAAGAAGAGTATCAGTGGCTAATGTACTGTTAACTACAGTGTGTGAGTTTCAAACATTTTCAACAATAGAGGGGAAAAAATCTGCAGAGAAAATATTGTACTGACAGATGTGCACTGAGGAAGTCATCATTCCAAATATGATATTAAAGAAAAATCCTCTCTTCCAAAATATTAAAAATACATGAGCTATATGTGCTGCTCTCTGGCTGTCTCAGCTGTCCCCCTCCTTCCCACAAGGGCCAGCAAGCTGAGGGAGCAGATCTGGAGTGAACCTGGCCCTGCCTGTGGTGGTGAGAGAGTTCTATGTCAGAGCAGCAGGAGGTCTGATCCACACTGTAGTGACAGAATCCTTGAACCCAGCACCGGAGAAGCAGCAGCGTTATACACCCACAGCGGAAGGAAAAGAGCAGTGCAGTAGAAGACCACCTAAGCCATGCTGAGGCAAAAGCACATCTACTGACTGACAGAAACTAAAGGACAGCCTTCAAAGAACACGGCTTCCAGATCCAAGTTAACACTAGCCCCTTTTTTTTTTTGCTTTATATTAACAGCATATCAATGCTATTAAGGAGATTCAGAAGCCTGTAACTCAGAATTCAACTTGTTATGTTCATTTACCAGACCTGTAAGCTATTACCACTGTACTAACAACATTCAGCTGGGGAATCCCAGATGACTAAGGAAATTAAGTGCTATACACTTAAAAATCCATCAAAACAGGAAAATCCAAATGTTTATGTTCAGCTTTTTTCTTGTGATGTAAGTAATCATTAAACTTTGTGACTTCTAATCCAGTACTTTTGATTTATTCCTTATAGAAAGTATAGACTAATTACCTTGATACATAACTCTTGGACCATACAGTAATGTGCAGTAAGAATACTTCAATCACACAATGCCCACAAAATATGAATATATGTAGCAACAGGCGATCAGCACAATACAGTATATTAGCATCAATGTGATATGGAAGTTTGCTCCCAAAATGGAATAATAAAGCCGTTTATACAGATAAGCATTGGCAGAAGAGGTGACATGGGGTTACCTAAACACAGGGAATCTCTAAACAAAACTGAAAAGTTTGTGGATGGCCCCTTGGAGTCATCCAAATTGTCTGTGATTACAACTGAAACTGGATTATATTAGTGCCCCTGCACAAAGAGGAAATCATCACAGAGATCATCCTTTTATTAACACTCATTACTGAAACCCATCAGGTTTTACAAAATGTCAAATCGGGTAAGCCTGAAGCCACAGAGCTGGTAATCTCAGCGAAACTGAATGGAAAAACTCATCCTCTCCAGCCTACTGGAGTCTAAATATGTCTTCAACGATGTACTAGAGGAAAGAGGAGTTGCGCAGAGAGCAGTCTTCAAACCAAATGGGACATTACTACTACTTTCCACTCAAGAATGAATGGAAGTTGAAATGAGTAGTAAAAAATTAGAATTAAGGAGAAAAAATGCATCTAAAATGTCAAATTATGCAAATAAGTATACACTGATGGCTAAACATTTTTCCACTTAAGCACTTTCGCCATCAAACTCAGATTAATGAAAATGATACCTGTTCCCAAACTGTTTTCAGAACTGCAAAGAAACCCTGTTTTATTTTTTCCTAATTGGATTAGTGACTTGAGAAATGTTTAATAAACAACATGGATTTTCATTATTTCAGATTACTTAAATAAATTTGGTACAAAAATCCCAAAAGGACTTATTATCTGTTTGAAAGTGAAAAAGCTTTACAGATCAAATCCTGTTCCCATTCAATACCAGGTGTACCTCCTTATCTCCAGGGGGCCTGGGAATGTGCCATAGTTAGTGTGATTTTTTAACTTTTCTGGAAGCTTTTCTAAATCTAATGTTTGTTAGAAACCAGACCTGAGAACCACAAGACCAAGGCAGCAGTAACCTACCATGACTCTGGCCCTCATCAGCACAAAAGCATTAGTATTAATTAAACGCCTCCAGACCTTCCTTTCTGCTCTGACTATGCTTGTTGCAGAGCTAATTGCTTCTCTCCTCCGGCACATGCTTGTCGTGTCTGCCCTGCTTCACAGCAGCCAACTTCATGTTCTCTAAATGGGATGAACAGCCTGCAGATAGTAACTCTGATTGCTTTCAGGGTGCCTCATAAGACAATTGACACATTTTATGCAGACTAATCTCACAATATTTCCTCATCTGAATTTTTTATATGAGGAAACGAGTTGAATTATGAAACTCAAAATCTCTGTGGCCTTTTTAAAGCGAGTGCATCAATTAGAAAGATGAATAGAAAGGTCTTGATTGCAGCTGACATTACTACTGTGAAGCATTAACATATGCAGCTGGAGAGAAGGACTTAGTTAATATAAAGTTTAAGAAGTACTAAAGAATCAAGGAGATACAAGTGGCAGATAATGCTTACCAAAAAAGCAGCTCTGAACTGATGGCACTGACTTGTGCTCTATTATTACTTGCTTCACAATCCCACATAAGAGGATTACTGTCTATTTTGGCAATATGTATAACAAGACTATATAGCACATCACCAAGGGGTTGTACCAGGAGGCTGCCTCGTATCATCACACCCACACATATTCTTCAACTCAAATCTCCCACACCAGAAAAGCACCAGCTGCCAGCTCCATGAGCTCCACGCCCTTTTGTAACTCAAGAAAATGGGGGGGCCGGGGCGGGGAAGCAAAAAAAGTCAAGAAGTCTTTTGTTTTCAATATAACAGGAGTGCAACACAGCCTAAATTAAGGGCAGAACTGTACACAAAAATAAGCACCATGCTGCTCCACACAGTCCACATCCCGATTCAGTAGAGAAGCAGCAGACAGCAGTCCTAAGCACAAGCAGGGATGGGACTCTCTGACACAATGGTTAAAATACAGTCTACTCTAATGCTATGCAACTAATTCTTCTAATATCTCTGGACAGGCCATGCAAACTGGAATTAATTCAGCACTAAACCAGAAGAGTTCTTTAGCCCAGCAGTTGTACTTTGGAGAAATCCTAATGCTCAGACCGTAAAATAACTGTTCTGAGCATCTTACTAAACTAGACAAAGGAAATTCACTACATTCCTTACACACTGCACCATTTTTTTCCTGTCAGGCACAATTGAAACAAAAAGCAGCTGGCTCATAGTGTAGAATGCCTATCTGCTAATACAAACTTCATGGCTATGAAAGTCTTCTACCATGACCATTCATCAGTCTTCTCACTGTCTGGACCAGTAACAATCTTCTCCTGCTACAGGAAAGTGGTCAATCTTGACCCAATAGTTAGTACAAGATTTCAGTATGACAACTTGGGCGAACAATGAGATATCATTTCTCACATACCCTGAAACTGTGACATATGATAAATCCCTTCTTCAGTGTTTATAAGACTCAGAATAGGTATAAATACACAGTACAACTCTGAGAACTAAAACATGGGGTTTTCTTGAAAGCACTGCACTGCATCAGACCCATGGTAAGCTCTTCTTTTTGTAGGATTTAAATTTGGAGTGTGGGGATGCAGGGGAGAATGAAGAGGGGAATAAGGCTGAAGGAAAGTTAATAGATCTTTCTGATTATAAACAGCTCGCTTTTACTTTACCAAATACTTAAAATATGACTACTTACCCAAAGGAGTAATGGCTGCCTTAATGACATCAGTGTAGGAACTCAAAATTACATTAGTTCATATATTCCTCTATTTTTCTCTGGTAAATTGAACCTCTTACCCTTATTATAGGCTGAGAAGGCACATATGCACCCAAGGCTTCTGACTTACCAGGTTTAAAAGCTTTTTTCACCTCCTTTCCCATTAGCTAGCCTGGCAAACACTAGCCAACCAGTTTTACCTCATTTCTTATAGCAGGCTGATATTCTGTTAATTATCACAAATGCATGGATGTGGTAGCCTTATCCACTCTTTTTATTTTGCCCTTCAAGGTAAAATGCCTCCCTACTTTCTGTGTGTGTCCTGCTTACTTCTGAGTGATCAAAGCCAGTGCAATTACCCATAAACTCAGTAAGCATAATAAATGTCCACATCTAAGCAAAAATCAGTTGCTAACAATTATCAAGTAAGACAAGGAGCAAAAGCTAATGAGGAAATGTCTTTTTTTACACTTCTTCATAGGCTCAGTTGCAGAGATAGTCCTAAATGCAGGAGGTACTCTTTCAGAAGTGTTTATCTTCCTTCTCCCAGAGCATCTAGAGAAGCCATGGGAGTAAATATACAGATGCTATTGCCTACTTTGCTTCTGCAGCCAAAGCAATTCACACCAGCCAGCTATATCTTTGCCATTAAAATTTTAAGTCACTCAGGTCAATCAATATACAGAGTTTCCACGTATCAAAAAAGTACTATTGCTACATAGGAACTATAACTTAAAGTACTGCTCTTTGAGCATCAATTCAATCCTCAGCCACATTTTTGAAAAATTATTTACAGTGTGTCATCACATTACACTGATGCAGTGCTGAGTTCTGGGCCTTTTTACTCTCCTTGTGTAACAGGACTTAAATTCCTCCAATAACACAATGCAGGTATAGTAACAAACTAACACCTACTTTTTTTCAGACAACCCAAAAATGCCACTTCCTTCCCTCAGTAATGCTATTAGCAGAAGAAATATTGTTTTTTGAAATTCCTATTTCAGGACAATTATATAACTTACCAAATAAATGCCTGAATTTGTGTGCATCAGCACTACTATACTGCAGACTTAAAAGCTCATGTGTTATCTAAATTCCCCCACGACTATAAAATTTCCTTAGACATATCCTCTATTTCTGTCACGACAGCTGTATTAAATCAAGTTGATATAAATTGTTCATCCTGTTTACAAAAATTACAGAGTCTAGTATTATGTATTGGTCTTCTGCAAATTTTTTACTTAATTTAAATGGGAGGGCTATTACTGAAGCTATTTGCACTCCAGAAGGTTACTATCTCTATTAAACCTCATTTCATTCACTGGGATGAAGCTACAAACAGAAATGTAAATTCAGACTAAAAAAAGCACAAAGTGGCAAACTGTTTTGTTATTGTTTTTCAACTCCAGCTACTGAAATGGCAGGGATTGATGAACGGCGTGGAGAGGCATGTTGGGCAATAGCTGGAAAAGCTGGACAGCAAAGAACAAAAGCATATGCAAAAGCAAAGCTCTTCTGTTCTCTCCAAAACTTTCCAGCCTTGCCAGGACCTTTCCTGGACTTCATAGACACCTACAGCAGCATCTTCAGCCCTTCCCATGGACTACACCTGGAAGTGGCCCAAGCAGATGTCCATGGCCCTGAGCCCCTTCTGGCTCTGCCCCCCTACACCTTGGACCGCACTACAGAGGCACTGCTGGCACTAAACCTCCCCTTCTCCTTCACCTTTCCTTGTTTTTCTTCAGCTGAAAAATCCCACTTAACGATCACCCTCAGGGTATTCTGCTCATGAATTTCATGTGGTTTTGACCTCTGAGCCTATGAGCTGATTCCTTGGGGACATTTAATGGTAAAGGTAGTGTTTTCAGTTGTCTTACACATAGCAAAATCTACTAAGCCAACAGCTCACCTGCATATAGCAATATCTCTCTAAGTACAGGGAAAGCATAACACACAGCAACATCAGATAATATCTTATAGAGTATTTCCTTTAGATATTCTTAGACACAAATGAGACTTGCTTGATATATTCTGTTTGAGTAATTACAGGTTAGCAGCCACCACACTGTGCTCACAACTATTTCCCTGTCTACTTTGGTTTATCTACAAAAACACGTTACTTAAAATTACTTTGCGGAGGTCAGGTATTCAGACTTTC
This sequence comes from Nestor notabilis, assembly GCF_000696875.1. NCBI lineage: Eukaryota > Metazoa > Chordata > Aves > Psittaciformes > Psittacidae > Nestor > Nestor notabilis. Next base: position 8,963 of record NW_009913174.1, on the reverse strand, counting down.
ATTTAATGAGGGATGGAAAAAAAAGATAAGTGAGAACCAAGGTATGACTGAGAGCACTTGACTTCAGGAGTGCCTACATGTCACCTGAAGTCAACTGCTGTGAACAAATGTGTGACAAACACCAGTGTAAACTACAACTTTAGTATCAAACAGCAGATCAGAAGGCATCAGAAGATCCACCTATCTAAGATATGGATTATTTGAAATGTTCTGACTCTAGTGGATATCTTAATTAATACAGAAGGAAAGGATATAATCACAGGGGAATCCATCCAGTATCTACTTGTTATCACTTAGAAGAAGCTGATTCAAAACAGACTGATAAATACAGAAAGTAGTTGCTAATTTACAAAAGCTTACTAAATTCAAAGAAATGAAGAGCTAGTAGACTGGTTTCAGTGGAGCACTGGATATTAAGAAAAACAATGCTGACACACTCTTGAGGCTTTCATTCTAATCCTGTAAGCATCAGTGATAAAAGGCACAGCAGGTAACCAACAGATTCAGGTCCTGTTGTGCATGGCGCAATGCAAAGAATATTTCAATGTCAATATATGCAAGGAAAAAAAATGGGAGCACCCAAATAATACCCCAGCAAGCTAACAAAAAGAAAGCAAGCTGCTGAAAACAAACCTGTGTTGAAAATGGAGAAGAGAATCAAACAGGAACAGCCCAGGAGTGTATCATTAGTAGACATGCAGTACTGCTTTGCAAATACTTCACATGATACAGTTTATTTTCTTTGAATAATTTTCATATCCACTTGTTCAAATCACAAGTAAAAATAAACTTGTTTCCGACTGCATCTCCTCCAAACTTACCATGAAATGCAATTCATACCAGGGCATGATGTTTTTCAGTGGTGTAATTTGTGTTTGCTGCCAAGTAAGCTGTTTACCTACATGAGAATTAGTACTTTCAGATTAGACTACTGGGTGTAATGGCAGCATAAAATAGCACTCAACTTTCTGTGTTCACACTTCCCAATTCCTCAGGTAAGAACAAACTGCCTGTGGCAGAAGAGAAGGGAAAAGGACAGACACAGGTTCTTTCGCTCTCCTGTTAATGTCATGCAGTGTGAATGAATTTCTGGCCTTGTGACAGCAGAACAGATGCCCAAACTCCCAACTCTTCAGCAGCAAAGCAGGCAAGAGCCCATACTTCATGCTGCCGGATGCTGACATATTCTTTCCCATCACAGAAAATGTTCCATTATTTTCTCGGCACTTGGAAGGACTTGGGATATGGATCTGGCTGACTCAAGTAAAATTAGTTTGCATGCACACTGCAGAGTTGTCTGTTGTCATAATTTTTCTAGCTCCAGTCCATGATAGTCCAAGCAAGCTGTGTTAAAAGCACCACTGTGCTTGAATAAAAGCATGGACACCAGGACTCAATGTTTGCTCCGTGTGCAGAGCCCTCCCTCCTAGAGGTTCCCTGGGGAAAACATTTCCCTCTCTGACTGTGCCGCTTCAGCGCCTTCAGATTACAGCTCTAATGACTCCCAGCATCCCCTGTAGCTGCTATGAGGCGTTGCAGAGGCACCCGTGGGCTTCGAGATGAAATTGACAGCTCTGGCAAGGATTCACAGGAAGGCAGGCGATGGCTTGCCCTGTCCTCAGAGTCCATCTGGCACCACCACATCCATCAGCAGTGCCAGACAGAGCTAACACTTACTTTGACCCCTGCAATCATCATAGGCAATAACTGCTGGAGGGGACCAGCACAAGTATGTGCCATTTTTGCACGGTAAGTTCTCAACTCTTTTCAAAAGAAAAAGGAAAGGCATGTAAAAACAACAAAAAATGAAAGCTGAGTTCATGCTTCCCAAGTAACAAGGAGTTTTGAAAGTGCTATCATGGTGAAGAAGACTTAAAATAGGATTAAAAAGACAGCGTGAGACTCAAGAGTCTAATGCAGTTGTTTACTTCTCTTCTAAATCCATAGATGAAATCCATTTACCTATTTTTAAAATTGGAATTTTTAGCTGCTGGCCTTCGGGATGAAACAGCAGGTAAAACCTCATTTATATAATGGCCTTGTTCCCTGCACAGACAAGATAGAAACCTATGTGTCTTTGAATAACAGTAGATAGAGAGAAATCCAGTCTCCTCTCTTTTGACTGCATAAGCACTTTCACAGCAATTAAGTCCTCCCAGGTGAGGCACTAACTGAATGAAAGTTAAGGGAAAATACATGAAACACAAAGCATCTCTAATCCACTTGCAACAGGAGTAGTTTCAGCGACCCTTTACAAAATAGTCAGTGTATCCAGCAGACAGATAGAGTTTCCAGCCTTAGGGTAATCAGACACTAGATCCCAAGCCTTCAGTTCCTGGGAGAAGTACAAACAAGCTGTTACTTAAAGGCCACTTTCACATCTAAGTTTCCAAGCTTCTCTGGGGACCACAGCAGGTTCAGATGCTTGTCTGCACAAACCAGCCCTGCTGCAGAGCTCACCAAAGAAGGAACGAGCTGCTCCTCAAGAAAACACCATTCCGAAGTTCAAGGTATTGTTGGCCTCAGAAACCAAATGTGAAGCATTTTGACAAGTGCTAAGCAAGGAAAAAAACTGAGCCTGGGACTTCAGGGAGTTTCAGACCCCTGGATCCAACTCAGTTTTAATCCTTCAACATAAAAGGAAAGGGACTATCAGGGAAGAATGTGCGTAAGTCTCTTTCTGCTCCTATGAAGGGCAAAACACATTTTGCTAGTCACTTCAAGCAGTGTTTTGTCAATACAGCTGCTTGCGAACAATGACATAGCTCCTGGCAAGGTCACAATGCAAGAGATGCAGAAAGCATCCCCTAAGGGACATGACACTGGCAGGGCAAGTGAAGGTATATCACTCATGACACTAAATCCTGCAGGCAGAAAACCAGAGGAAAGGCTGCCCCAACCTTTCACTGAACTCATTGTATGTACACATTGCTTACAGAGACACAGAACCCCACCTTTTCTAAATGCTTAAGAAACTGTTATCTAGGATTATATTATGGAGAAAAAAAAAAAAGTGTGAGTCCACCTATGGAGCAGGAGACTAAAGTGGTGAAGTAAAATTTATCTATTTCCTCAGCTATAGGAAATGGCAACAAAACTGCTTAGTGCTACTTTAAATAATTATTAGGAACCATGCCTGGTGCCTGACCAGTATTTTAACAAAAAAGATGTTACAGAAACACCAGAGAAGCACAACACTGAACCCTCTGAGTGCTAAATCATCTAGCATGGGAGAACAGTATAACCTGTATGCACAAACAGACCTGCAGTCACTTCACTTGCATGTCAAGATACAATCTACACCCAGGCAAGAACACAGCACGCTCAGCCTACAACTACCTCTGCCCAGCTGAACGTGCAAACAAAGAAAGCATGTGTTTGTACAAAAGACTGCTGATGGACCAAGTCTTAGTGTTAGGCTATAGATACACCAAGATGTGGTTTTCACTCAAATAACCTAAGATCCTGTATTTGAGGAGTAAGCTCTTTTACAATGGAAACACAGCAAACAATAAAACACACCCTTTTGCTTCAATTTTTGATTCATAAATTCCTGCCTCCTCACAGGCATGCTGTAAAAATAAATGCACTCTGTCTGTATGGTTTACCAATTATAAAGATCAATGCTGATTCCCTGTAGGAAACTAGCCTTTTTGGGTATCAAGTAGCAGAAAGCACATTCAATGTAAAACACAAGTGGTCATAGGCTGAATAGTGAGAATAAAATGAAATGCTGGTCAGCCATTTCACTGCTTCCAGGCAGTCCCTTCTGCTCAGTCAGAAAGTTGATCCTGCCTTGGAAATCCTCAGTGATATTGCAGTATCCATACAGAGGACCTGATGCCCTCAGCAGGTTCCAGCTCCTGTCCTCCAGTGGCATTTGTAACCCCAGAAGTGGCCAGACCAAAATGAATCAAAGTGAAACAAATATCCAGTGCTTCCTGTGCCAATATGCAGACAATGGCAAGTTATGGACCAGCTCTTTGACAGCTGGACTCTCCTCCGGGACACAGCAGGCAGAGATCATGGGTTTCTTAGGGAGTAGGTGAAGCTACTCCTCCTGCCCTCTCCTTCTAGGTGGGACACGGATATAGGGGTAGATTTAACTAGAAATTCAATAAATACAATCAACATATAAACATATATACAGGCTATGTGTAAGCCTGTAAAAGATGCGAGGGGTACACAGAGCACCCAGCTGAAAAACACTGGTAAGAAGGTGATTTCCAAGCAGAATATAGTCACAGTGAAACGGTTTACCTAATGCTATAAACAGCAACCCACAAATGATCCTCATGAAAACAGAGTCAAAAATATTTTTGGAGCTAGTCTAAATATTTATTCTTTTTCCAGGTTAGGAAAGGATTTTGCCTCCCTCGCTCTCAAGCCATTATCTGTAGCAAGCCCACTTACACAGGTTTATGCAATTTTCCAGCTCTGATCTCATAAAAGCTTTATCTTTGCATTTTGTAATTACAGTTTGTTCCCAAAACTACAGAGAATCTGCATGAAATTAAACTGACTTCGACACTTTTCTCCTATCATATCCTAACTTACAATGTTCTGGAAACCGAAATAAAACATTCTTAGCACAATGACTAATTTATCCACTAGTCATTTTTGGGGGTACTGGTGAAAGCCACTCCTGAATGCTAAAATATTTCTGCAAAACCTAATACTGCCTTTCTATGCATGAATTTTCAAAGTAAATGCCTTTTATAGAATACCCACTTGCAAAAGAAGAAAAATAGCTAAAAATTATGCTGGCACTATAATACCACTAATAAAACTCCAAGTGCCACAGCTAATTTTAAGGAACTGCGTTTAAAATTCATGATACAATCACAAGGGAAACTCACATTCAAGGCAAACTTGAAAACTACTGGCTCCCTACAAAAAAACCCCCAGTTTTCAGGAAAAACATGCTGTGTTTTAAGTGCTAGAATTTGACAAGTAGCAGAAACATCAAGACTTGTGAAGTCCAATTCAACTCAAAATTAAATTGCAATTAATTTAATTTAATTAATTAAAAGGAGATGTTGCACACGTCAGGCATCTGACAACAGATACGCTACGGTACAGCTGAGCACAGAAGGGAGAGACCTTAGGGCAGGACAAGGACAACTTAGTGATTGCCCAATTTTTAGAGAAAGTGTGTAACTTCCATTTTGGATTATCTGTGATTAAGGGTGCCAGTTCTTGTATTTCCTAGGCACCTGTTACAATCACCACTTGTTTCCAAGCCCGATGTCATACATTTTCTCAAAGTTAGCATCAAAGTACCGCCAGGTTTAAGGGGCAGGAGGACCTGGAGGTGGCACTGCCTTCACAAGGAAGAAACATCCCACAGAAGAGTGAGCTTGCACATTGCTATGCAGGCAGCCCAAATACACATCTCTGCTTGGCACCTTTGTCCTGCTAAAAATGACATACCACCTTGTAAACTGGCCCCGTGCCACCCTGACAGATGGACTTAAGTGTAGGCAGCCAAGAGACTATGTATAAGCATCAAATATGTTTTTTGAGAGCAGGACTTCCAGCCAGGAATGTTAAAACAGCTGTCCACATGGAGCTTGCATGCCTACACTTAAGAGGATATGCTATTGCCACTCGAGCCCTGAGCTGGATTAACTTGGAAAATAAATAAGATAGCTTCCACAGCCACATAAGGTGAGTTTTTGTAGAATCAGGATTAGTGATACTCAGGGGGGCTTTACTGACCTACTATTAGTGGGTACACTGGCGGGATTGAAGAGCTCTTCAGTTCTGCAGCTCGGTGGAACTTTCATCATGTGCATGCTTGTAAACAAATGTTTCTCATCTGAACACATATTTATATATGCTACTTTTCTTTGCAATAAGAAAGCCATAGAATGCAATGCCAGCATGATCACAAACACACGTTAGTGACCTTCCACTTTGTATTAGAGGTTACTTTTTTAATGAACTGTCCTCACTCAGGCACGTGTATCAGTGTGACTGGGATCTGTTCCGACAGGCTTTCTTCTCTTTTCAAAACTTCAGCTCCCATAGCCCACTCCAAGACTTCTTGTTAGCTCACACCTACTTGCATACATACATTGTATATTTTGACATCATTTGCATAGCTTGCCCCAGTAACAAAATCATACCATGGTAGCTGGCCTGCAGAGCCATGCCCTAACCCTGTGCCCAGCTGGGCTGCCAGCCACCCACAGATCCTTCTCCTTGAGGACAGGAAACATTCCAAACCACTGAGAAGCTCCAAAAAAACATGTTTGCTCACATCAACATGCCAAACAATGCTTCTTTTTTTTTCTTTCAGAACTCAGACTTTACTGCTGCCCCTCAGTCATTGGCCTGAGTCTAAAGTGAAGCAAATATTCAAATCTGAACAAGCTAAAAGTTTACTTAGAATTTCACACTATTTTAAGAGGCTTTCCAATGGGAAGCAACATCGCTTCTAGCCCTGAGTAGCTTAAAGGCTGAACGGATGTGATGGTACATTTTACTCAATGTTTAAACATGCTTTGTGTTTAATTCTTCTCCCTGTGGTTACAATTAGGCATCAATTTTTCATGTATACTGTACCTCATCTTTATTTTTCTGAATCATGACATACAAACTTCAACTCCACAAGGGGACTCTCAGTATAGATCAAAGCTGCCTTCAGTGCCTGGCGGGTACAGGGTCACATATAGTCTTCCAACAGCTGCTGGTGTCTTTCACCTTTGTTAACTTTAAGGCTGATCTTTGTCGCAATTAAAAGTTACCTCAGTCACCTTATTACAATTTCTTGTGCTGGAAGCCCTTCAGCAGCCAGTATCGTTTCTTCTGCACAGTGAGGATTTCCGACCACTGACCTTGCTGTCCACTTTGGTAAAGACTTCCTCCTCCTCTCCACCATTCATCACATTTAACCTTCATTCCTCACCTACAGCCTTTCCATTTTCTTTTCCCTCATATGTTTGAGGATGGTACGAAATCATCTATTTGTAAAAGTTTCAGCCTCATCTCTGCTGCTCCAAACTACAATTACTAACCTCAGCAATGAAATGCTTTTCTTTTTCATACTGCCAATAAAGTTGACTCTAGGTTAATCTATATTTCCATACCACTTAACCCTTCTCAGAGGGAAGAGAGGAAAACCTCTTTGTCAAGTATTTCACTGGGCAGATTAGCAATGCTGTAAAAACAGCAGAAAAAACACAAATTAATACTTCTCTCTCCTTGTGAAAACCAAAAGTGCCTCAGGCTCCCTCAAGACACCGCATATAGACCATACATGGCTTTAAAACGGCTCAGGGAACAGACAAATTACTGAACAACAGGTCAAAAGGAATAAAAATACTCATCTGGATCACTACTTTTTCTTAATAAAGTAATTACACACACACTCCTGAGTGTATTACTTTCATGCATGTCTGTTTTACATGGAATGATTATCTCCACGGTTATCGTAAAACCGAAGTAAATTGAACTGGAGACAGTAATGCTGAGCATCCAAAAGCCCTTGGCAGCTCTCTCAGCCCCCTAAGTGCCTCTCCTTAATTGAAAAGAATTTGAAGGAGTATGTGAGGTTCGTTTCTTACAGAATCCTGCAAGATACTAATGCAAATCAGAGAACAGTCAATCTTCTTACACGTTACACAAGCTATCAAAAATGTAGTATTCATTATCATGTTGGAACTCCAAAAAAGTTTAGTATCCAGTTGGCTGAGAAACCCCTTTCTCCTGTGGTAAGAACACAACTATCAGGAAGACCTGTCTGTACCTGTCAAATGCCAGGTGCCGGATCGGACTCTCATTTTGTTCTGTCCCTTGAGCTCTCGTAACTGAACTTTTAACCCTAAAGGTTTTACTTGCTGTTTTATCAACTTTTTTTAGTTCTTTCTGAGTTGCCAGATGATTTATCAATGCCAGCTGAAATTCACTGCTAGCTAAAGATAAACGAATGCTGGAAAAGTAAAACAAAGCATGCCAAAATCTCTCAAAGTGCTTATAAAACATTAACATCATACATAGAGACTCCAGGCTAGAGGCATGCTAACCAAAATTTAGGAATATACAGCTTCTGTATTAGCAAAAAGAAACCTGAAGGGGCATGACAAACTTTAACATTGCTTTCTGAACACATCACCTGCTAATGCCAAGTGCTGAGAAGTGTCAGGGAAGCCGACCTTCTCCAGCGTCCTGTTTTCCGTGCAGGAGGGTGAGAGCGCAGCAGCCTCTGCACCCACCATGTTAGCTCCACCTGTCACTGTGGTTCACCACTCCACAAAACATTTTAAAAACAGGAAAGCATGGCAATTTTACTTCAGAAGTTCACTTTGGAAGGGACGCTTAGCAGGGATGTTGTTCAGAAGGCACAGGGCAGCAGTACCTGTAACTGGTCCCTCAGAGAGATCGGGGGCTCAGCCTTCAAAGCACCCTGGTTCTTAGATGCCTTACCTAAGTAAAGCGAGGCGTTTTCTTTCTTGACATTGTCATCTAAGTAGGTTGGTCCCAAGGTATAGATGGGTGTGGAGCCCATGCCAATGAGGATTTGGGCACAAATGAATAAAGCTACATAGACAGAGTGGTCGTTTCCGCCGGAGTCCTTGATGCAGGCCGGCGAGTCCCACTGCTCTTTGGCAGTGCCATTGCCAGTCACACACAAGCCCTCGTTACTGACAGAGGAGTTCAATTCCTGGATCTGGTACGGTGGAGAGATGAAATGAGGTAAGGAGAAGAGTGCAGCCCCAAGGGCAATGAAAAAGCCCCCTACAGCCAGCCAGAGCGGCCTCCGTCCACGCCCCCCAAAGTAGCTGATGAAGACCACCACCACCAGGCTCCCAATGTCAAAGCAGCTGACCAGCAGCCCCGACTCCGAGCTCTTGAGGCTGTATCTCCGCTCGATGGTGGTGATGACGCTGCTCAGGTAGCCGGAGACCATGAGGGACTGGATGAAGGTCAGGAAGCACATGCACACCAGGAAGAAGCGC
>NW_009913173.1:0-20753 GCF_000696875.1 Nestor notabilis | reverse complement strand
AAAGCCATTCCCCCTTGTCCTATCTCTACATACCATTACAAAAAGTCCCTCTCCATATTTCCTGTAGACCCCCTTTAGGTACTGAGAGGCTGCTATAAGGTCTCTCTAGACCCTTCTCTTCTCCAGGCTGAACAAGCCTAACTTGCTCAGTCTGTCTTCATAGGAGAGGTGCTCCAGCCCTCTGATCATCTTTGTGGCCCTTCTCTGGACTTGCTCCTACGTGTCCACACCCTTCTAATTTTGGGGCCCCCTGTATTTGTGCTTGGGATTGCCCTGATCAACTTATAAGTAAAGATAATGCATTTCAGAAGATTTCTTTCTATATATTTATTTAGATTTTCATTGTTATATCAAGCAGACCTCAGTTTAAGAATGAATAAATATATAAATTCTGAATAATAATCTTAGCTACTGTTAAGAACCCTGAAAATCAAGGTATTCTTTCTTCAGTGATTGCATGGGGATATTAGCATAAAAGAAATTTTATCATTGCCTTGGATTCAAAGTATATTGAATATTAAAACACTTCCATATATGAATAAATTCTAACGACATGCTGTGTTACAAAAAGAAGAGCTGGACTGAAAAAAAATAAATTATATTAAAGTACTTTGATTTTTTATATTTCAAACATGTCATATCAGTATTACTTTCCTGTGGCATTTATCTGCAATGTGGTTTTCATGCATGAGAATGAGAATGTAGGAGAATTTTAGGGTTAAATTTCTAGTTCCTCACTTCTATTTCCACTTTCTAGTCCAGTCCCAAATATTGTCTGAATACTTGACAGATTGGAGAAAAAGCAAAAAACATCACATCATCTAAACTTCTATCTTTTCTTTCCTCCGTTGTAACAGTTTTGGGCTTGGGGATTTGAATAAGCATCAAATTGAGACAAAGTTCGGAAGCAGGCTGGTGGTAGTCCCTTGTGGAAGTAAATTTCTTCATGGAGCATGTTTCTGGCTGCTTTTGCTACTGCAGATGTGGGTCTCAGGATATCCCAAACCATGATCCAGGCTGTCATTAGCATGTTATATGGGATACTCAGTGTTCATGCTTCAGTTTAGAAATTACCATAAGGCACTCACTAGCCCCATCTTTTAGAGTGCTTTGCTGTAGACAAGACTGAAAAGTCTTCATGAGTTGGAAGACGGCGCAGCTTCCTGGAGAGTTTATAGACAGCAAGACGACATTTCTTGTCCCTGTTCCTCCCAGAACCTTAGAGAACGAAATCCAAGGCTTTTGCCTTAGCTTAAGAAAGTGAAAATGCAGAGCTTTTCCATGTGACTACCCAAGCCAAGATCTCTTTTCTGGTATGTGCAGTCACAGAGGGAATGAGTGGGCCTTTATTTGTTCTTTTGTACTGTGCTAGCTAGATAGAATCCCATCTTCAAAGAAGGTGATAAGAAAATGCACAGATGTAATAAAACCAATTAAAAAGAAAAGTGCATGTATGGGTTTAGCATATATTATTGTTCTCAAGTCAGCAACTTTTCATGCAGAAAATATTATCAGTTTTGAAGAAAGAGATTGAGTGGAGAGGATCACAAATTGATTTTAAATGGTTCCAAGAACAAAAGGTACTGGATGGCTGGTTGGATTATTTTCCTTAAAGCTTACTGTGAATCAGGCCAGACCTAAAATAAGAAAGATCTAGCTCAATGCAAAACACACACTGTGTTCATAAGATGAATCTCAAAATGAAATACAATAAAAATATCAGCTAGTAATAAAATAAAGAAAAGAAATATAGATCTGTGCCTGCTGTTCAGAATGCGAGAAATTGAATCATGACTGGGTTAAGTGAAACAAATATATCAAATTCCTCCAGAGGGCCCTGTGTATAAACAATTAAACGAATGGCATGTGGAGTGTTCTACTGTACGTTTTCCTAGATGAAAGTAGCATGGCATATACCTACCATGATGATACAATACTAAGTGTAATTTGTGAACTAGCTCAGTTTGTCTGATTCTGGATAGACAGCATACTTTTTTGGCTTGCAAGTGAAAGATTAAGAAATAGAAGCAGCATTTAACAGTTAAAGGCTTCCAAGGGGTTCAAAATCCATTTGAAGAGTTCCATTAACAACACTGAGAGTTTATCTTTGGTGTAAAAGGATTGAGTTGAGAACATACGTATGAAAATAACACATTACTTCCCACACACTGACAAATTAAAAAAAGAACCATTTAGGAAAAAAGGTTCACCTGGGCTTTTCCACATGTTGAACTGTAGCATTTTCTCTCATCAAAAGCCTCATGAAGTGCTGAACATCCATAATTGTGGACAAAAGAGTTGTATTGCCACTTGAGAGAAAATCCAGGACTGGAATTCAGCTACTCCTTCTCTGAAGAATCATATAGACAAGTGCGATAACTGCAGTTGTATGAGTTTTTACATCTTTTGTTTATTTCAAGAGCATACATTAAGTGAGAGGGGCAAATTCAGTATACTTGTTGCAAGTGACACTGCCCCATCACAGCAGGAGAGGAATTGTGTGTTGCCAGCTCTGTTTTTTACCTGTAGTTCCAGCACTGTAACACAACAAAAATATGTGGCAATAACAGATATGTCAAATAAACCCAGTAACATTTGATTTCAGAGGCTCAAAATCAGTTTCTGTATTATGTCAATTTATGTCTGCAATGCATAAACCAAAAGGTTAAAGACAACGATGGGCTTCATACTCAGGCTGCACCCCAATTTTTCCTAATCTTTCCTTAGGCCAGTTTCTCTCATCTTTGTCCACCCAGTTACTTACTTCTTTGCCTTTGTGAATCTGGCTGCAAATTGCTACAGCCTTTCACTTGTTCCCAGTATCTGTCAGCATGTTTAAAATCCATTTGCTATCCCTTCTGCCTACCTTAGCATCTGTAAGGTTTTAAAATTTGGTTTGATGCTAAATTCAGGGGTGATGCTGCCACAGGCCACTAGCTTGTTTGGACACAAGCTATCGTGCTCCTGGTCCCCACTGTTTTCTAGTGCCACTTGAAGATAAATAGCTCACCTTTGTTCTTTGAAGGACCTGGTTTGCAGTGGTTTTGTTTCCTGTTGTTTTTGCACTAACAGCTTCATCTGATTTAGCATTCAGGTAGAATAATACTAAGGCAGTCTGAAATCTGCATATTTATAGGGGATAAAGTAGATATCTTACTCATTTTGCAGAATAGGTAGTGAAGCAAATAACTAATAAATGCCTAATAGCTTCTTGAGTTTCCAGCCTTTGGCATGGTTTACTCACATTTTTAACCAAGCAGGAGGAAAACACTGAATAGAGATTTTGAAAAGAGAGTGCATTCAGCTTGTATGGATCTCTGTTTTTCTCAAGTGTTCCTGTTCTTCAGAAAACACATTTTCTATATCACTCACTAAGTAAATAAAATAAAAACTCTTGACCCCACACTGTTCTTCACATGGGAAAAAGAAACGAAGTCACACACCTCCTCAATTTTTTGTAATTCAAATTCTTTCCCTGAGGGCAAAGCTTAGGGAAGAAAAGACCTACATACTCTGCTCTCTCCTACTGATGTTACACATAAATGAAAGAAGCTCTTTCATTTAAAGTCCAAGCCCATCCAGCATCCATAGAATGGTGTACCTTGTTTTCTTTTTAGACTTTAAGTTCATATTTTTTCGGTGATTAAACCTCACATTTTCTCAACAATCTTGCCATGGAGAAACTAGGAAATGAAATAAAATAGTCAAAATAAGAAAACAAATAATTAGTGTGTTTTATTCTCTAGCAAGGAGGGGATCATTGCTCTGGTTACTACAACTATTCTTCTGGGAAAAAAAACAATAGAGTGGTCAATATAAAGATCAGATGAAAATGTGCTAGCAACCTAACTGAGAAACAACATCCAAGTCAGAAGAGCCTTGGCATTAATTCTAAAAGAAACAAGTCCAAGAGTGGTAAATTCCTATTGTGCCTTTCTTATAAGCTGTTTCTGAAACTTCTCTCATGACTGATCTAACATGACACCATGATGGTATGATATGATCTTTAAAGCAGAGACCAAACTTTAGAGTACTGGCATGATTTTCCATTTTATTTGTTGAATCTTGGCAGCTGAGAGAGCTTGGAGAAAAGTTATATGCATGCATAAAGATTTACATGTTGCTTTTGTCTGTTAGAATGTGAAATAAGGTATTCAAGGATGAGTTTTCTTGGGTTGCAGGGTTTCTAATTAGATTATGTAGAAATATATGTAACAAATCATAACAATTTAAAAATCATCATGTATACAGATGAGCAAGGCATTCATGCTGGACATGGTAAGGATGAGAGTGAATATGGATTCAAACTAACCAAATTCCTTCAGCAATATAATTCACTGTATCTGAAGTCAGTGAAGGTATATGAATTTGTGCTAGGTGAATATCTGCCTTTTTGTCTACAGAAATGTTTGTGAGGTTGAAACTTGTTTGGTTATCGGAAAATACAGAGAAGAGAGAGAGAGAGAAAAGTGAATGGTTTATTGATAGATTAAAATAAACAGACACATGAAGTTAAGCTTTGTGTATAGGAAAGCTTCCTAGAAAAAACTTCATTTTGGGGCACAGCTGAAGTTTTTCTTGCTGCTTACAAAGATACAAACTCTCTGTGAATACAAAAGAATCAAAATTGAGACATTCAAGACTTGACTATATTAAAATGTATCTTGATAAATTGGTTTGGGACTTTCTGCTTCATACGATGTTAACAGACCCTTCTCCAGGCAAATTCCAAGGTAGCAGCCTTGACATAGGTTTCTCCATGAGACTTAGGTCATGAGACATGTGAACTGCATAGTTGTCGTGGTTTAAGCCCAGCTGGTAACTCAGAACCATATAGCAGCTCGCTCACCCCCTTCCTTTCTTCCCCCCGGCTCCTGAAGTGATGGGGAGGAGAATTGAAAGAATGTAACTCCCAAGGGTTGAGATAAGAACAGTCCAATAACTAAGGTATAATACAAAACTACTACTGCTACCACCAATAGTAATAATGATAAGGGAAATAACAAGGGGAGAAAATATAAAACTAAAAGGGGAAAAGGAAAAGAAAACAATAAACACAAGTGATGCACAGTACGATTGCTAACCACCCGCCGACCGATACCCAGTGTGACCTGAGCAGCGATCTGGTACTTCTGGGTAACTCCCCCCAGTTTATATAGTGGGCATGAGGTGCTGTGGTATGGAATACCCCTTTGGCCAGTTTGGGTCAGGTGTCCTGTCTCTGCTTCCTCCTGGCTTCTTGTGCCCCTCCTCCCTGGCAGAGCATGAGACTGAAAAGTCCTTGATCAGAATAAACATTACTTAGCAACAACTAAAACACTGGTGTGTTATCAGCATTGTTCTCAGACTAAAGTTGTAAACACAGCACTGCACCAGCTACTAGGAAGGAGAAAAATAACAGTCACAGCTGAACCCAGGACAACGGTACGGGACACTGTGACTTGTCCTATGCTTCTGTGTACCCATAGAGCCTCCCATTGCATCTCAATTCTCTTTCCCAGCATGGCAAGTCCTAGCTGGTAAAATGACAAGGAAGAAGGCAAGACAAGGGAAACCTACCATGGAAGTTTTCAGGAAGAGCTTATGAAATTCAGAACTAGTTGTAGAAGGAAGTCCTAGATTTTGGATAGATAGACTAAGGCTTCTCTTCTGGTGCTTTGGTGATCTGGCAAGTGGCATCTTCTGTCCCACGGTGCACATCTGGCCACTCCATCTCCTAGAAAAGAAACCAAGCAAAAAAGGTAAAGCAGCTTATTTGGGAAGGGCTTCTTAAAAACATAGAAATAACTTTTAAAGCTTTGTTCTTTTTTCATTGGGAAAAGAGAAAATCCCCCAAACTGACATCTCGATTTGCAGGCACTTCGTTTCTTGTTACGTTATACTACTCATTATATTAATTAATTTGCTATTTTTGATAGGCATAGAGGATATGAACTCAGAAAAGAAGCTGAAAAGTAATTGCTTGCAAATATGTTGTCTGTATTGAAGAGCACAGATATGACAGCTGCTTCCCTCACTCTCCTTTTGTGCAGTTTCACAAAGAGCTAACTAAAGGACATGAGGTAAATGTAGGATGTATACTGCAACTCAATTTGTTGAAACAAGGAGACTACAATCTAATATGAAATATCAGTTGGTAAGGGAGACTGGCTGCTGGTGAAGATTGATCAACAAACCACTAACTCTACCTTCTACCTCACTAAGTGACTCAACAGTTATTAATACTAAGTACAAATTGACCTCTTACAATAAATCCCCATAACAAGAGTAGGTTTTATATCTAAAAATAAAGCATCAATTTCTTAGCTTTTATGAAGTGTGCTTTATCATCCATCCCACTTTATGAAGGAGGAAATAAGTTGTTCAGATTAAGACTGGTATCTTCAAATATATGTGCTGAAACTCCATTAACATCCAGTTGGTAACAATAGTAGGCACTGTCCCCATTTTCTACCATCTACAGTTAGACTAAAAGGATCTGTTACAAGACAGAAAAGCTGGAAGACTGAGACAAAAGCTAACAAGATCCATACATCTATATTGCAGTTTCATGTCTCATGAAGCTCTAGATGAGCACTTCCTAAACACACTTGCCTCAGGTGCCTCACTTAGAGATAACGTGAACAGTAGCATCCCCTTTGAGCTCTGTGCTTTGCTGTCTGTGTGGGCAGGAGGAGATGTGTCTTCCAGCTACTCTCCTCACAAATTTTAGTCTGCATATCTCTATGGGGTAGCTTTTGGTGCACTGGATTTAGAGTTGCTGCACCATGAAGTAGTTTGTAGGACCAAGCCTATTCTTTCTTCCAAATGTCTTGATTCCTTTGGAAACCTTTAGGCATGTCATTGTCTCCTTTTACCAGTATTTGCAGTTCTATATAAACTGTAATTTCCTACAGCACTTTAAAGTTACTTTGTGCTTTTATCAAACAATTAATAATAATAATAATCTGGTGATAATTAATTTATCACCAGAATAAACTGATGTATTACAGGTGACTGTAACTGAATGGGTTGGATGTCTTTACCCCCTATCTTTAAACCTGGAACTCAGCTCAAGCTTGTGAGACCATTCACATGCAGATCAAAATGCACCCAAAGGGTCAATGTTTGTTTATATGTACATGCGCATGTTGTTTTATAGACTTTGCAAATGAAAGAAAGAATTAGATTTGCTAGTCTCCAGATCCCTGTTGTTATCTCCAATACTACAAAAGTGAACAATTTCAGTATTTTCTTTTCCTTCTTGTACTATTACATGCTTTTTCAAGCCAAATTGAAACTGTTACTTAACACAGTTTCTCTGGCTCAGGGGAGCTAAATGTGCCAGGGGCAGAGGGGAGCTAGGACTCCTTTGTATTCACCCTGTTCTCTACTCAGACCTGTGAATCCTAGAGCAGTAGAAATCATCTTATCCTGCCCAAAACTTAGTGGGTCTAATGGTGGGAATGACTGTGCCCACCCTGGACCTGGACATATGTCGTCTGTTTGTTCCTCCACCAGAATAGCCCTTGTCCCTAGAGAGGAGGCAGGAGGCAAAATAGAAGACTTTAAACCCTACTTTTTAAAGCTGATGGAACAATTGCTGGGAGAGCAGTCAGAAACGTGGCCTGGACAAGGGATGAATAGGACAGGAGGGTGGTTTTGGCTGTGCTGAGTGGTGACAGTTCTTTTTTTTTTTTCCCAGAAAATGCTCTTGCATTTGTTACAGACAAATTACATTTTGGGATTTGCATTACAGGTGAATTACGGATTGCATTACAGGTAAATCCCTTCAGTTAATTAGTTTTTATTTATAGAGCTTCTTGATAGTTACTGTACAAAGCTCTGGAGTAAAAATCTCTAGGTCATCTAGCCCAAGACTACACAATGTCTGATTGCAGCTGAGAAATCCAACTGTATTCTGGGCTGCATCAAAAGGAGCTTGACCAGCAGATCAAGGGAGGTAACTCTGTCTCTAGTCTGCTCTCATGAGAGCCCACCTGCAGTACTGTCTTTAGCTCTGCGGCCCACAGGAGAAGAAGGACATGGATCTGCTGCAGCAAGTCCAGAGGAGCACCAAGAAGATGAAGTGTTTCAATAAACCTGCCTCCCCAAGTATTTCAAAGAAAACAGTAGAGAAGAAGGAAAATAATTTGAATAATTTCAATTTTTAAAAAATTAGAAAAATTGCCTGGGATTCTAGTAGGTTCAAGAACTTGTCCTAAAGAAAGACAATAAAGGTAGCACAATATACAGCAGTGTGCTTGTGCAGCACATGTCCACAGTGCCTCCCTACAGAGCACAGAGAAATGGTAGACATTGATGATAATTGATAGGGGGCCTGTGTTTGCGTGAGGCTGCAGTTGCTACAGCTGTTATACAAGTTCTTTGACTGCCCACCGCCTCCTAACCTGAACAGCACACTGCCTCCAGGAACCAGTTCACTTCCTCCTGTGCAGCTCTGCCACAATTAAATCTAGTATGTTACTGGAGAAGTAAAGTATACAATGCAACAGTTCAGATTAAGGTGGATATGTAACCTCAACTGAAAACACACAGAAATAAAAGCAAAAGAGGGGAAAAAAAATAGTTTCTTACTCTTAAGAAAAATCCAACTCTGCCCAGTTTTGACAAACATCAATTTTTTTTCTATTACAAATCCTTTTTTAACTTGTTTCTCCCAACAAATATCTTAAAACTATACATAGGAAATTGGCATACAACTGATCCATGAAAAGTTCTTTTCTTTTCCAACTTCACTGCAGTAATTTTCCTCACACATCTCTTTCACCAAAGATATCCCTTTTTCTAAATATCTGAGTTCACTGACTGTAATTTAAATATCTCCAATCCTCATTAATTTTCAGTTAGGAAATTAGGCCAGATCTGTATTCCTCCTAATGTAAAAAAAATGCCTTCAGGAAAACCAGAAGAATTTTAATGACATTTCTTTACGTAAATAAAACAGTCATGCAGTTCTTTTTTCCTGTTCTATTTTCATTGTGCTGGTTAAGGAGTGGGAATATACCTTTATAATTGAGTATGATTTATATAATATGCTAATTTATAAGTGGTGGCTCATCATCAGCAATGTGAACTTTGAGAACTCTGCAAAGAGTGCAATGAGGACAGGTTTTTCCTGTGGACTTCCAGTGCACTTCACAAAGAACTCTGTTTCACAAGCATTTGCATAGACAATGTGCTGCCTCAGCTATGCAAGTCTGGCTTTCTTGCCTGTGCAGACAGGAATAGGTCTAATAATCTTATAGAGGTATTTTAAGTTCACATTTATAGTTCCAAAACCTGTGTATGTTTAGTCCTAATATTTTCATAATGCCTCTTTCTCTGGTACACTAGAAGAAGAAAAAATATCTATTTTTGAGGAAAAAGAACACTTTAAAACCAAACTGAATATAAGGAAGTGCTGAAGACTCAGCAACATAAACTCAGTACTCAGTAAGCTACAGAATTACTGAGTAGCCTGTTGCCTCAACTCTTCATTTGTCAAAAGTTTATAGGTGTCATTGCATAAACCGTCAAACAGTATTTAGGTAACTGAATTCTACCCCAGGTCATGCAATGTTAAGGAACACCTGGAGCAATGCAGCATGTACTAAGATGGCCAGCTGGTGGCCAGCTGGATTGCTCTCTACTCTCCACCAGCTGTAGACTGGATATGCATTGGCTGTAATGGTAATTTTAACATATATAGACATCATCTTGCAGAAACTTTGGTGTGCCTTAATTCTGACATTTTTTTTTACTCATCAAAGTCAGGCAACCTGGCTCCCTTTGCTCTGTTTTTCTTATCTGTGAACGAGGGCAGCAAGGTCAGTGGTAGGTAATTTTAGTTCAACTCATGTTTTCCTCTACAAATACTTTTCTCGTTGGACAAATTCCCCTCGGTCTCCTACCCTGTAAATTAGTGTGTTGATAAGGAAAGGATGAGTTCTACTTTCTGAGAATTAAGCATACTGCCTTCCCCAAGCGGTACACAGCTCTTTACATAAAGATACTAAACTTAGCCATTTTTTTCTATGCAGCTTTTAAGTATCTTACTACTGTCATTGGAATTATTTAATTTTTTTTTAATATAAAAATAAAGTAATGCCTCATACTTCAACTTTCTCTTCTTAGTTGTGTTTTACAATGTTTTTCAAGCCTTTTTTGTTTGACTGCAATCATAATAAGAATTAGCCTAGTTGCTTATCAATAGAAATAATAAGAGGGAAAATTTATGCTTGTATGAGTTATCAAAGAAAGAAATATGCCCAAGGATTTATAACCAAACAGGAAAAGATCATAATGCTGTGTTGCCTGTGTTGGTGTCTTGCTAGAAAATTAATATACCACAGTTGAGGTAATTACAGCATCTATGTGTGATCTATCAAGACACACTGATTATAAAAAGCTTCTGTCTGGGAAATTCCCATTTTCTTATTCCTCCTCCAATTTGATAATTTGATTCCTGGTAGAAACCTGAATAATTTATACAACTGAAAATTACCTTTTTTTTTTTGTTTTCTTTTTCAGTAAAGTACCTTGTCAAGTAAGATGATCGGTAGTCATCCCTCCAGGTTAATCACATTGCAGTGCTCTCCAGGAAGCTAAGATTTCATTTTCTTTAACTGGTCGATTCTATCAAGAGATTCATCACTGCAAATTACACATTTGCAAAAAAAAAAACCCAAACAAAAACCAGGATAAAAACTAATGATGATTTAAGATACCTGTTCCTAAATAGATATTTGAAACACTAACAGCTTCATTCCCCACCACTTCATAATGCTTCCACAGTTTTTATAATGTCATAACAAGACTGACATTTTGGCTTTAGCATGTACTTTTTCTGGCCAAAGCACAACAATTTGGGCAGAATATACAGGTAACCAAGCACGATGCTTCAGGAGATGCTAAAAGCTTATGCTGGCCACAGGATAACTCCTCTGTTAAAGCTGGGCCATTGTGCCAAATAGAATTCAACATTATGACATTAAAAAGGTGGTATAACCTCACTTTGTACAAGTATTACTAAAGATGTGTAAAGGTTGTTGGAGACCTACAATTAAAAATTGGGAGCGTGTCTATTCCCCTTTCTCCTGTTTGCTCTCTGCTCTGAAGCTCTTAGAAGTTAAAATGTTTCCCAGAGCCACCAATATTTGCAGTCACTTTAAAATGAGAAAAACACACCTAAAATTCACCTGTGTCACTGAGCACCAGCATTCCCATTCCCAACTGTAATGAGAAAAATTCTGCTGTACATGCATTCAAACAGTTGCACTGTTCATTTTGCCAGCTTAACTTTTGTCTCTCATATTCAGCTTTAGATTCCAAGCTGACGTTATGAAGACACCAATTCACCAAAATTTAGTTTAAATATTGTTGAATTACAGTTTTTGACTGACGTTTAATAGACAAATCCTCTTCATCCATGTGTCTCATGCACATGGACATATACAGACAAGTGTGTGAGAAATCTTTTAAAATCTGTTCCCACCTAAACTAACATAAAATGTAGGAAAACTCTACCCTTAAGGAATTTGATACAATTATAAGAAAATTGGAGGAAAAGAGTTGCATTACAACAGCAAAAAAAGGCTTCTCAGCTTTAACCTATAACACCCACTGTGCTTGTCTCTGCAGAGATCTCAAATAGAGTAAAGCAACAGGCACATATATCTTAATATAGTAAATTCAAATGTGCAATTATAAATTTCTGCTTACCATATTATGAAAATCACCCCCTCTCCTAGATCTATACTGCATTCAGTGCTCTTTGGGAGCGTCAGGCAATTTGTAAATCCCAGATGGTGTTAGGCATGAAGTAGGTGCTGTAGCACTCAACTTCAGCAAGATAGCAGTGCTTCTAGGCAGAAAGAACTGCAGACTTTTCAGCATTTACGCATATTCATAAGTTAGAACTTATGCACTACAGAATACCCAAGTGTGCTAGGCAGGAGCTTGAAGTTCTTTTCATTCTGTTAACATGCACTATTGTTCTTAACAGCTCTGCGCATCTTAGTATTTGCTTAAACCACTGTCATTTATGTCTTTAAAACTTACACGTTGGGTAATACAAACATCAGGTTTCAGGAAGAGTTCGTTAATGCAAAATTGTATTTGGTGCTTAAGCCAAAAATCTGACAACTACAGAAGTGTAAATAATTCCCACCACACCCTCCACCTCTTTAAATAGAACTAATACACTGGAGTCCTTTATCATCAAAGAAGTCAGCCACATACTCATCCTTTACACAGTTTTTTAGACTACATGGATGACCTAATGAGGGTGCAATGGTCAGAGAGCAACAGAGACACACAGAGCAATGTATTTAAGAGGTTTATATACAAAGCAAACTCAATGAGATGGTGACTGATCATTCTAAATAATACAAGACTGTACTGCATATGCATACATTCATGTTGAAAGGCATTGTCAAGCAGACTTCATCAGCAGATGAACTGCTTGTCCAATTACTGAAGGTTTTATACTTCCAGTCTAGCCTAATCAAATAAGGAGACTATTCACGAGAAAGGAGATTCCAAATTGAACCACAAAATACTAATGCAGTTTTGTCAAACACAGGAGAAATGATGATATTACAGGTTACACCATCTATCCTAGAGTCCAGGAAGAGCACACCTTGTTCACTTTCATATAAAATCTTCAAGACTAAAACCAGAGGAAAAAGGTTTAGAGAAAAAAAAAAAATCCTTTCCTGTCTCCAAATGTATAATTCAAGGCAAAAAAACCAAAATCAAAAACACACCAAAAAAAACAACCAACAAACAAAACCAAAAAAACCTCCACACCCAAAAAAACCTAAGAACAAAAAAAAAAAAAAAAAAAACCAAAAACCAACAAACCAAGAAACAACAACCCTCCCTCCCCAAAAAAATAAACCATCCAGAAGGCTTCTTCAACGGTTAGACATCGAAGCCAAACTGAGTATATGGAAAAAGAATAGAATTTGTCTGAGGTAACTCAAGATACCACGCCACAGGGCAAACATGAGTAGTTCTCTTTGTTACAGGTCACTGGAAAGTTTTGTGTAAGTGAGGTTGCTTACTGAATTGCAAAATGATACGTGCACTCACTGTTACTATTCACTGTGCAAAATTACTTGTGCTTCAGCATGATAAATTTTCCATCCAACAGAAAACTTTCTAAAGTGTTTGTCATGCAAGTGTGGGCCAGATGTCTCATTTATAAGTAAATATGAAAAATATTAAAAATTAAAGAGTATATTTCTTAAAAGTTTTATAGATATTTGAAGACAGAATATGGCACCTACAATTTACACGAGGTGCAAAACCTACAAATTATTTTATTATAAATCTTGATGTGAATGAAAAGAAACAGCCACACGGTGGCAGCAGAATACACGACACGAAGACGGGCCTGATGCCCCTTATAGACTCATAGGCTCAACTAGGTTGGAAAAGACCTTTAAGATCATCAAGTCCAAACACTACTCCAGGACTTCCAAGACCACCACTAAACCATATCACCGAGGGCCTCATCTACAAGGTGTGTGAACACTTTTAGGGATGGTGATTCCACCAATGCCCTGGGCAGTCTGTTCCAATGCCTGATCACCCTTTCGGTGAATAAATTTTTCCTAATATCCAAGCTAAACCTCCCCTGGTGTAGCTTGAGGCCGTTACCTTTACATAGCCAAACAGGAGAAATGGGAAAAGCAGGGTGTTACATTCAAATGTTGTTTATATGTGATGTTCTCTAATTGCCTAATTTGAAACAGGAGCAGAGCCAAGAAGAATGTTGTAACCATTAAGTTAAGAAACTGCATTGTTTGATGTAGTAGTTCATTGAAAATGTAGCTGTAGTTCATGAAGGACCAACAAATGTGAAAAGTGGAGTGTCTGCAAGTAAGAAATAGCATCTCCTAAACACCTTAGTATACACCTGGTTGTAAAGGAGTAGGCTAATGAACCAATTGCTGTCCAGTTATACAAGACATTAGAGCTACACCTCAGTGTTCCCAAATCCTTATTGGTCCATCAAATAACAAATACATATTATACGTTGTTGCATAACTAGGGTTACATAGGTTACTAGTACATACGCAATGACTGCTAAAAAAATTACACTAAAGAAGATGGATTTTTCAATTAAGGGACAGAAGGCACCCTCAGATTTCTGATCTCTCCTAGATGGACATATTAGGAAGAAATATCTCATAAATGGATACATCTTATTTTATCATTGTTTGTTGTTATATTTTTTCTTTTTCTTCTTCTCTCTGTTCATGCTCAATAGCCTTGACTTTATTCCTTGTCCAGCCACCATGATCTTGTTTCTTCTAGACCCTTAGTCAAGATGTTTAATTGCTCTAGTCTTTCACTTCTTCAGGCCTTTCCTTCCAGTGATAAAGAACCTCAGTTGTATCATTCATACATGTTATCTTCATAACAGGAAGTATTAATCTTCAACAGACGCTTGGGCATTACCAAACTAGTTTGCTGGATTGAGCTAGGTTCAGTGAGATATGGAGTATCTGAAGTGCTTTCACCCTTCCTTCTTGCCTGTCTTGTCACTCTGTGTCCTCTGCATCCCCCTCACCTCTAGCTCATCTGATCTTCCTGAGAAGACAGGAGCTTTTCCCAGGAAGCTTCAGCACTAGTGAAGGTTGCTAGACAAGGTGGGACTGGGGCTCTTTTTTTTCTCCTTCATACTCCAAGATCTGGGCAACTCCACAATTAATAATCTTATTTGCTATCACCTGCTACTGTAAATCACAGCACCACTTCATGTTATGTACCAGCCTTGCTTGCAATTGCCCTCAGGTGCAGCAGAAGTTCTGCACTGCAATTATCATGATTTCACAAGACAGTCTTGGGACATAGCAATTCCAAACAATCAGAAAGAGAGAATTTGTTATACGATGTGCAAGCAAGATGTCGAACTCTTCCCATGGGATGCTTTGGAGGCTAAAAGCTTGCATGGGGTAAATACACAGCTGGACAAATTTATGGAACAAAAAACTATCAAGACAGAAATGCAAAGGCATCACCTGAACTGCAGGTTGCTGGAGAGGAGAACAGTCTAGACAATAATCACTGTATGGTTACCCTGGTATCATACTTTTTATGAGTCAGTGTCAGAGAAAGCATATTGGACTAGGTGGGCCTTTGATCTAACTCTGTATGGGCATTCTTATTTTCTTATAACCATACAAAATACTTGGGATATTTTTTCCTTTGAAAAAAAACTTTTCAAAATTGCATGTTTGGTTTTTTTATTGTAAGTTGTGATGACTGAAATAAAATCTTCAAAAGGACTCAGAAACCTAATAGCCCCCCAAAACTGTAAATTTAGTGGGTTTTGTCTCCCAGCTCATAATTGGCACTGATGTCTTGTAATGGGATTTGCTAGTATAGAACGATGGCTTAAGTGAGCAAGCAGAAAGAAAGAATCAAAAATAATCATGATTTGTTAACTGAAAATACTTTTTATGTTGAAAAGAACGTGAATCAGCACACCAATTTAAATCTCTCTGTTTTGAAAACATAATAGTAAAGGGCATAAATAAGCAGTCACAATTTTTTTTCATACACAACTTGCTTTCTTGTGCATGCTTACATGATTTAAAGGTGTCACCTAGCTCACCAACTTTGAACATCTTCCTCCCTGTCAAAATATATTTTAAGAATTATCTTTGGAGAAGAGATATCAGACAAAGAAAGTACTATGTGTTTCGGGAGCAGTGGCCAGGGGTTAAAGAATCATATATGAGAATCTAAAAAGCAATTGTTGACAGAATTCTTTCTGTGCAGAACATGTTTGACAACATTTCCTAAGGTACTAATGTGAGGGTGTGTTGTGTTGAGGCAGCTCAGGCCCACACAGCTGCTCACTCACTCCCGCCTAGTGGGATAGCGGGGAGAATTGGAAAAGTGAGTGAGAAGACTCGTGGGTTGACATAAAGACAGTTTAATAGATAAAACTAAAGCTGTGTATGCAAGCAGAGCAAAACAAGGAATTAATTCACCACTTCCCATTGGCAAGCAGGTGTTCAGCCATTCCCAAGACAGCAGGGCTTCATCATGCCTATGGGATATTTGGGGAGACAGATGGCATAACTCTGAATTTCCAACTTCTTTTCCTCCTTCTTCCCCCAGCCTCTATTGCTGACTTCAGCATCGCACGGTGAGGGACATCCTTTTGGTCAGTTGGGGTTAACTGTCCTGGCTGTGTCCCCTCCCAACCTCTTGTGCTCCCCCAGCCTGCTCTCTGGTGGGATGGTAAGAGGCAGAAAAAGCCTTGACTTTGTGTGATCCCTGCTCAGTAATAGCTAAAACATCCCTGTGTTATCAGCACTGTTTTGGTCATAAATGTAAAACACAGCGTCATATGAACTACTGGGAAGAAATTTGTCCCAGCTAAATCCAGTACAGGTGGACACCATCATCCTTTCTGAGAGTTTTTTTCATCTTTTTTATTCTATAGAAACAGGTTTTCAGCAGTATGATTTTCTTCAGATGTAGCTGAAGTAGAGGTTGTTTTCTCTCTTTTTCCCCCACAGTAAGTACATGGAAGTTTCAGAAATTTTATTATTCAGCTTCAGCAGCTCCAATGGAGTGAAAGCACCATGGATTCAAATGTTTAATTGGCCTGTTAAATTGCACGGTAAGTTGCCCAGAATGTAGTATTAAATCTGGATGATATAGGGATGACTTACAGATGTGGCGTATCTAACCCACATAAGGTGAAAACACCAGGCTAAGATCTATTTTGTTATATATATAAAATGTTATATACATGACATGGATGTTGCTATTAGTTAGAGCAGTCAATTAATTTCTCCATGAAGCACTAATAAATTTGGAACATCAATATATGCAAACAACATGCACATAGATTTCCATTAGAAAAATAAGTTAGTTATGAAGTTCAGCTCTAGGCTCTTTATGAATACAGCGGATATTGTCTCAATACCTGAATATTTTCTTTTAATGAGGCACATTTTGGTTAAGAGGAAGATTATGAGTATATCCAATACAGAAGAGTTCATCTTGCTAACGCTTATAGTTTTCAAACGGTCTGTTCATATGTCTAAGTAGATAATTAATAAAAGATGAATAGCACGATATCAAAAGACATCTGTGTTAGCTGCAGAAACATAATGAAGGCAATTTAGTAAGTTTCAGAACAAAACCCACAAATACTTTCTCAGTTCAAAAGACCCAACTGAATCTTCAATAAGAATCTTCTTAACTCACTGCAGTGGTTTGCACATATGGTACTTTCTCCCACGAACTTCTTAAAATGCTCCTTAGGGACATGGATTGTACTATGGGTGTATTTTTAAATATTGTCATAAAAAATAGGATAAACAGCTCATCAGTCATCCAGAACAGTGAACAAAAGGGTCTTTAGTTCATAGAATGATTTAATCTTTAAGTGTCCTATTTGGCAAGGGCATGTAGGACTCTATCTTTGGTTGTAAAAACATGTGAGT
This sequence comes from Nestor notabilis, assembly GCF_000696875.1. NCBI lineage: Eukaryota > Metazoa > Chordata > Aves > Psittaciformes > Psittacidae > Nestor > Nestor notabilis. The sequence goes on along the minus strand of NW_009913173.1, from coordinate 3,291 downwards.
CCTTTACAAAGTCAAGTGATCACTAACAGGGGTTGCCTGTGGTCATGGTACTGCAAACTAGTAATGGGCAACTTTGTAAAGGGACTCATTCCAGTATTTGTAAAACTCAGTAAAAGAAAAATCCTTTGTTCACTCTTACAATGCTCTGGGTCAAGCCTAGTGTTTGACTAGACATCCACTGGTTTGGGATTTTTATTAAGAGTCTCTGGTTTTTATCTAGCTTTTTAACACTTGAAAATCTTGTAGCAAAATGTCTGTACAGAATAACCTACCAGCTATTTTGCAACTTTTGTCTCCAAATCTGTTCTGGAAATTGAAAAGGAGAGGGAAAGGTTCAAACAAATTTTATTTAGGTAGTTATCATCACTCTAGGACTATATTAATTAGCTCAAAAAAATTGTATAAGATACTGTATATTATAAAGAATATCTTTTGGCAATTACTCTTCATCCTGAATCATAGCACAAAACCACAGAATTACACTATGAAATTAAGAGGTAGAATATTCAAAACCAATAAAAATGAGTACTTTCTCATGACAACAATAATTGGACTGCATGGCTTATTACCAAAGGAAGCACTCAGAAAAAAATATAATAGTAACAGTGTAATGGATGGGAACCTAGCTGGCAGTTGTCTCTTGCTCATGACTGAAAGACATAGCGAAGTATGTTTTTGTCAAAGTGTATTCATAAAGTGCATAGTTTATATTCATTGTGACTATTTGTGAGAAAGAAGCAGGAAAACATAGGGGTGCAGCTGTTCTATGACCTTCATACTTAGCCCAGCTAAGGCTCCTGGCCAATGCTGTCAGTGTGGACAACAAAAAGCAACTGAGTGCTTCAGATACCACTATTAAACAGTAGCTTATTATCCAATTTCATATGTATATGTAGATGAGGAATAGTTCTGGTTTATAGCCAAATTTTACAATAACCCTCTATTTACAGATATATCTTCTATATCAAATACATTTTTTTTAGGCTTTAAGATTAAGCAGTAGCAAAATTATTTGGATATTTTAAAAATCTAATGTTCTCAAAATGGAGAGAACAAACATGCTGTTGCTGGAGGTTATAAAAATTAGGTTCTGAAGAATATGAAACACATGGTGCCATGTAAGAATACCATTCTCAGGATTACCATCCTGGCCAAATTCTAAAGATGTTGTTTTGTTGCCACTTGAAAATCCCTCAGCAGTTTATCATGCCTTATTTATGCCCCAGATCCAGCACAATTCAAAAGTTTTCTGTATTCCAGTTTCACTTCCAAAAAGATAGCTTTCACTAGTTAGTAGTGTTCTTGGCTTTTCCCTTTTTTTTTTTTTGTTTAATAAACTGTGCCCTTCCGAAATATATAGAATAGCCTTCTGTTAAAAACCAGACATTAACAGGACTTTAAATTTTACTAAACTTGATGGTTGTCAAATAACCAAATGTGAGAACTGTTTGAAAACCTGCTCATTGTTTCACAGTAACAGTTTTCCATAGGTGACATTCTGAGGTAGATTTTTCCTAGCTACAAGAAGTGAAGAATGGACAAAAGAGGAGAGGAAAGGGAAATACAACAGTCCGTGGGAGATAGTTCAAGGTTAATCCAACACTAGTTTTACTTATTTATACATTTGGGGGTGCGGGTCTTGAGACTGGGTGGATGCCCTTTATAGAAATAACTTGAGAGGCTCTGACTCACATTGTTGTTGAGTCACAATAACACTAGCAAGGACTACCAATTAGTTAACTATATCAATTTTATACAAGAGCAATAGAAACATGATAAAACACATTCACAAAAAAAACATAAGCATACAAATGACACTTTAATGCAAATTTGTTTCCCTATACAATCAAATAGCATAAACTGATTTAAAAAAGAATTGTCTCAGTCTGTTGTTCACAATGAATGCAGTCTGCTTGACAGAGTCCTGATTTGGAGCTATTTAAGTTGATAAATTTCCTTCTGGGTGTGAGGGGTCCAGTGGTTTTGTACAAATACTTCTGAAATAAAATGGTTTGATTTGGACATTTTAAAGTACTTTTTGGTGTTTGTTTTTGTTGGGGTTTTTTTTCATTTAAAAATTAACCTAAACAGGTAACCATTCTATCTTATTTTGTGAATAAATCAGAGAACTAGATACAGCAGAGAGTGTAAATTTTAATAAGATGCAACATGATGAATGCATTTTCATTAGCTGGAGGTGAATTTAGAAGCACCTCAAAGAACGTACAGTTACTCATGAGAAACAAGAAGTATCTGCAGTACCAGCAAATCATTCCCTCATAATCAGAGAAAGTTGGAATCATACTCAACCCACCTGCTCTGTCTTCAGGACTGCTAAAATGGCACCAAAGTCCCCAGCTCCCTAAGCTTATAATTTACTTCCTCATAAGTTTGTAGTTCAGTAGTCTTTAAAACTGTGGCTAGAATCTGATATTTAAACAAGGTTTATTATATGAATACAAATATATATTATAGTAAGAAACCTGGAAAAATCTTAGATTTAGATTCACGTTTTACTGACTATTAAGAGCAAATAATATTAATTTAATCTTATTTCATGTTAACTATTTTTCGGTCTTATGGAAGTGCTATTAAAATCAGATTTGGACTGTAGTAGTCAATGGAATACCTAAATGATCACTAAAAAATCAACACTAATTTTGCAGCTAGTGCTTGAAAAGAGATTGTAAAGAACTTTAAAATAGTGATTGAGACACTTCTGAAGCAAATGAGAAATTAATGAAGGCAATAAATACAATCTCTTTTCCAATCTAACAATAAAATGAAGAATTGCCAAATAGAATTCTTTAACTCATATTGGCTCTCAGGCCAAAATACATGAAACTGGAGGTAGGCTGAGAAGACCCCTAACTAGATGGCCTCTGTGGTCCTGGGTCAACATGTTTAGCTTTAATTTATCCTTGTATCTAAAATAAAAAGTTAATCTTTCCCAATCCTAGAAGAAAAAAAAAAATGAATCACAATAAAAATATTTAAAGCATTTCTTTCTTTAAAAATACAAACTCTTCTATCATCATTTATCCAATTACAGTCTCAAAATTACTTTCTTCATTTCTGCAGTTTTGAGCCTTTTGAGATTCCCTGTGTTTCATATGACTGCAGGAAAATCAAAATATAATTAACAAAAGAGTTGAACCTTTCTGGTTCAAAACTCAAAGCTCGCTGTTTAGAGGGTTCCAATAGCTAGCTACCATGGCTGGTCAAATGGCTGGTCCACCCTCTAGAGCCTACATTACAACATAGGAGAGGATGAGGTCCGAGACCACCTTA
>NW_009913172.1:0-15664 GCF_000696875.1 Nestor notabilis | reverse complement strand
CGGAGCCGCCGAGGGGTAAATTAACTTATTCCAGTTGAGTGGAGAGGCTTTGAGAAGGTTTGACCCGGCTTGTTTGCCCAGGTCACAGAATGGGCTGACCCGCAATTTGTAAACCAACCCGACCCTTTATTCGGAGACAGACAAAAAGATCTTCATTACAATGAATAAAAAGTTGAATGTGTATCTTCCATTTAACCTGTAAATACAGGAAAAGCTGCTATTTCAGATTAGCGGGGAAGAGGTCACACGGCGGGATAACGAAATGGGTCAGTTAGAGGGGAGAAAAAACCCTCATTTCCTCAGGACACCTTTAGGATGGTAAATCCAGCGGGAACCTCTCTCCTGCTCCATGTACACAAGAGCAAGATGGGATCAGCCAAAAGCATTCAGCAGCAGCAGAATGGCTGGTGCCTGCTATGCAAACACACATCCTGCACTCACCAGCGCTGGGTGCAGGATGCGGAGAAACTGCTACACGATTTTTATTCTGTAAGCATTAAGCTCTTGTGAACCCCTTTTGGCACAGAGACATTAAAGATAGAGCACTTTCCTGGAAATAAAAGTGTTCAGTATTTTGGTCCCTGTTAACGAAGTTAAACAAAACTTTCCTTTGCTAAGTAGATTTTCTCTCTGGGATTAGCAGAGGGCCACCACGGTCAAACCTAGGGTCATTTACATATAATTTTGCAAACTCGCACTGGTCCATGACAGTCTTTGTATCTCCAATGTTGCTATTCTGGATTGTTTTTCTTTTTCCTTTTCTTTCTCATTTAGCTGTGGAGGATAAACCCCTCTTTGGCTTTACAATGACTTTAGGCTAAAAGTCTCCCCCCTCTGCCCATGAAGGGCTCTGAGCTCACCCCCCCAGACCCCACAGACCCTGGCTTTTGCCCCCAAAATTATTTTGGCATCCGCTGAAGCCAGCAGTACCAAGGGATGGGAGCTTAGCTGCATGGGGTAGATCCTCAGGGGCAGCGGGGTTTACCCAGGACAGGCATCCCCTGTGGTTTGACAGAGGTCCAGCTCACTTGGTTTTATTTTATTTTACATTTCTGTGCCTGCAGGACAAAGATTTTTAGTTTTGGTTTGTTTTGTTTTTTTTTTCCCCCGGACTTATATTAGCTTTGCCATGAGCATCACCTGCCAAATCTGGTGGGAGCAGGCAGGAGCGGGACATCACCTATGCTGGGCCAGTTAAAAGCCATAGCTGATCCCAGGTGGGGTGCCTGCCTGGGCTGGCAATGCTTATCTTCTGACATGGCAATGCCATTTACTGGTGCTTGGCAGCAGCAAGCATGGGAACAAACAGAGGGGTTTTGTTCCTGAAAATAAACTACTTTAACTCCCAAAGACCCCCAAATAGTAGCTTCTCTGTTACGCACCTGCTCGGCTAAAAATCCTGATGATGAATGACTTGCTGTATCTTTTCCTATTCCTCTCCTTCAGCTAGCAGCTTTCTCCTTCTTAGCCTTCAAATCTGCCTCATTTTGCCTTGCCTTCCTTTCCCGTGCCTTTCACATCCTCTTTTCTACCTCTTCCTCTCCCTGTTATCTGAACTTCTCTCTTTTCCTCACACTTTCCAAGCCCTACATATCCTGCAACTCTTCTCACCCCAGAAAATTATTGTACAGCATAGTCACATCTTAGTAATTTTTTTATGTTGAAGGCAAAGAATCATTTTGGGATCAAAGGACAGCAAAATGGGAGTTTACAGTTCTGAATCTGATACAGACTCTCACTTGTCATTAACTCAGGAAGTAAGTTTATGTCGATCTTTTCAATATTGCCTTACTGAAAACATCTCCAACTCCCTAATTTATCATATGGACTTATTTGCATTCTCATGGAAGTACAGCATAATTGATTAGATCAAAATTGGCAGAAGTAGCCTGTGCACAAACTCCCCACATTAAACATTTACATTTCAAACAGGCAAGAGGTGAAGCCTGGAAGGATGTGTTACTGTGCCACTCTTGCTGTTTAAGTAAGAAATAAATGCTTATAAATTTTGAGCATATATAACACAGATCAGAACTCTTCTTTCTTCCCATGGTTCAAAGAGGGCATCATTCAAAGATCTTGGGGATTTGGTGGCAGTGCCACCCTGTAGAGTTTCTAGCCTTGGAAACAGAGCCCATGCCACAAAGCACAGTCCCCAGATTCATGCCCACACAATCATTCTGGGGAAAACTTATCAATCAGGTCACTAGCTAATGAGAAAAGAGCATTTTACTTTACCTTGGGTCAGTGACCCTGCTCCAGCATTGGACCACAATCAGTTGCATCAGCACATCTATAGGGCTGAGCCATGGGTTGGGAAGAGGCAGCTGAGGGAAGGAGGAGAAACAGCACTGCTGAAGCCTCTTAATCACAGATCTGTTCCAGTAGTGATGCACATGATAGCTGGCTTCCTAGTTGTATGGGTATGATCCCTTTCCCGTGGTACCAAAAGTCCCGCCAGTTTGTAAGCCCTGCTGTGCTGCTGCTCTGTGGGATGCTGCTGCTGTTTCTCAGGCTCAGAGGTACCCCAGGGCAGCCTGCACAACTTGACCAGGGTTATGCCAGAAGTGCTTAGGAGAGCAGAGGGTCTCAGGTGCCAGGGTACAATGCGCACCCCATCCAAATCAGCTTCTTGCTCTGCTACCATGTTCTCACAGAGTTAAATAGTGCCTAGAAGCCCAGATGGGTGTTTTCTCTTCATAAAGTAACTCAGGCATAAGAAGGAGGAGACCTGTTTGCCTGTGGCTCTTGCTAAAGCTGCACACTTGTCCAACAATCCCTTTGCAAAGGCAGTCTTTCAGAAAGAAACTCTCCATCTGACAGTTTCATATTTGCTGAAATGTAGCATCTGATCCCATAATTTGCTTCCTGCCTTGGGTGAGCCCATGCCCTCTCACATCATCGTGTTTATTTCTAGCAGACTTGCCCACAGATTGCGTAAAGGCTCTTTTAGGAAAAGAACGCTGGATTCTCTTGAAGAGAACACACAGTTATGAGAAGATGTATAAGAAAGGAATCTTAGTGTGTATATAAGGTTAAAGCTCTGATACCTACCCACATACCATACTATTGGTGTAGAGTGACATGTTAAACCAAATAAAACTGATTTAGAAAGGTGAGCAATGCCGAGAATAATTGGATGGAACATGAAATGTGAGGAAAGAGGAGTCGTTTGGAAGATTCAGCCTCAGAATATTAAATCCAGTTCAACTTAGGAAACAAATTGTTTAACTTTCATCTTCAAGCTACAGCAATTGAAATGTATGTTACATTTCATTAGCAGTAATACAGTTAATTAAGCTGAAAAAATGCTTTTGCTATCAAGAAATCTAAACTTTTGCACGTGTTCTGAAAAGCTTAAAGGCTTGATTACTGGAAGAACATATCCAAGTGCAGTCCTAGTCTATGTAAAGACCATGTAGTTAAATAATTAGGCTCTTAGAACAAGCAGGTCCTGCAAGGCAACATGGAATTCATGACTCTGTTGTTATGTTTTTGGTGAACATTACGAAGGTAGTTTTACCTGCCTCCATCTCTCAGCCCTCTGTTCCTAGCCTAAGGCTTAGACATTCTTCTAGGAATTTGGAATCTCAAGGTTGAAGTCTTTGAGGCTAAAAACTCTGTGTCCCTCTTTGGGAGCACCTGCTTATAACCACTCTGCCCCTACAAAGCAACTTCTGTTGTCTTTGGTGGACACGCTGTGCCCATGGTTAGTCCCATGAAAGGAGAAATTAGATTGTAGTTCACCTGGAGAGGGTTTGATCTCAGGATATCAAGTTGAAGGAGACATCCAATTTATACTTGCAAGTGTGAAGCTGTGACAGCATTTCAGTGCTTTCTCCGTGCCAGGGAGGAATGGGGACTATGGCTTTTGCACCTCCATTCTCCTCCTCTGGAGGTATATGTGGCCTATATACCATATGCTTTGTGTACCATGTGTATGCTACTATGTATTATGTACATAGAAAGTCTATATAGGCTCTCTTCTGTAATACAGTTGGATTCAGTTTAGTTTTTCTGAGTATTTCCCAGTCAAGCTTGGCTGTTCTTTGCTGAAGTACAGCTTTGTTAATTCCTCATAACTTCGCATCCATGCTGCATTAGTGTCATTGCAGGGGATGAATTTACAGAGATTAGCCTTTAAAGGTCAGACTAAGATATAGGATTGGTCTTTTTTTCTTTTCCACCAAGTTAAAATATCCTTTAATTTATCCTAGGCAACCTCATTGTTTGATACAGACAGGGATTTGATACATATGTACAATCTTAGTAGCTAACTAAGCTACTACGTGTGATGCTGCTATAGCTGTGAGTAAAAGTTAGGGTACAGAGTTTTTCTACCAGAGGTGCCAGGACAGAAATAATTTACCCTTACTATCAAATTGACTGTTGGATTTTCAGGACTGTATCTGTAGAAGGAACAGTAACAACACCACCTATAGAACAAACCCACAGAGCTTCAGTTTCAAAATTAGAAAAGAGTAACAGGGATCAATGATATTCACCAAGCACAGCTTACAAGATTTTAAGAACCTCAGGAAACTCTGAGACAACACAGATTACACATAGCACAAATACATACTGGAGTGTTCTAAGGGAATCAGTATAACCTGACTCCTGCATATTCCACTATAAAACCCCCTTTTTATCATAGGAAGCAATAATAATTTTTCTATGCCATGATCTTTTTCCATACAGCACCTTCTCCTCTCTTGAAGAAATGAGGAAAAAATGTCTTGGGAGTTTTATTACTGAAAGTACTATAAATTCTCTCTGATGTTTGGAGAAGGCGAGAAAGCAACTGGAAAAAGAGCAAGAGCACATCCTTTGCCGCATAATGCCAAACCTCTTAAAGAGCAAAGATCTATGAAAACCAGTAAAATAATGATTAAAAGTAACACTGTTTACAGCAGGTTACAAATCACCATCTGCAGGAAAGCCAGTATGTTAAAGCAAACAAGAGACTCCTACATGCTTGTTACCTATATGCATACATTATGGACCAAATCCTCAGCTAGTGCTGAGGTGGGCAAAGCTTCCTAGAGATCCCTGAAGCTACAGTTGCTTCCACAAGGAGACACGAGGGTGTTGCATCAGAAGAGAGCTTACTAACCAGGTACCTATATTTCCGTGGCTCCTCACACTCCTTTTATTAATTCAACTATGAAGCTACATGTTTATAAAGATGCATGGAAAGTAAACAACCTAACCTGGTCCTAAGCACACAATTAGTCTGATTATGAAAATGAAGTCACGCATGGAACAGCCACAAAACAGGTCCTACTGCCTCTGGCACTCAGTGCATAAAATACTCCTCCAAGAAAAAAACACAAACAACAAAACCACAACTAGGCAGAACAATCTATGCTTAAATGAAAGGCCAACCTCCATCTGTGTGCACATACAGGAGCTAATCCAACTCCATGAGGTCAAAGGATCTCTTTTCCATGGTAAGGAGCTTCCAAGCAGCAAAATAGGATGCTGTTTTTCACTGAGTATTTCATCTTCTCCAAAGCTATTTGCAATTCTCTGTGCTGTACCTTTGCTTCTCTTTTTCTGAAAATTAATCCTCTTAGTAGCATTAATTTTCTCAGTCTTTTGTATGTTACATGCAGGTAGAAACTGTGTTACATTCAGCTTTACTTTATGCTCTCAGAAGGAGCTTCTACCACCACTTCACAAAGCAACTTCCAGTAGTGAAGGTGGCAAGCAACACGTAGGTAAGACAAGCATCCCTACGAGAAGTATATGCCTACAAGAAGGATAGGCAACTGGGAGAACTGAAATGCTGTTCTAGTCGTGAGAATATTCTGTGTTAATTTAGAGCAGGTTTGCAAAGGGTTTTTTGGTTGGGGTTGGGTTTTTTTTTTTTTTTTTTTTGGCTGTATTTGGCTAGCTTTTTTTAACGAGCTTCTTCCAAAAAGGATTTGTAATCAACTTGCTTTTTCAGATTAGGATCCAATTTAGAGAGAGAATGATAAACTTCATCCTCTTCCAGCAGGGGACTTTGGGACTAGAGTTCTGGAACAGAGAGGTAGCCCCTGCTGCCAGCATCCAGCTTCCTAAAGGCCTTTCTAAGAGTCTTTCAGGCACTGTGACTGCAAACAGAATAAAATCAAGTTGATAAGCTATTTCAGGAAAAAAAACATTCAGTAGGGCACAAAATCCCATGAAAATCTCATCACAACTGGCCAGGTCATAAGGTGAGGACACAGTGTGCTTTAGAGCCTATAGGTACACAAACACACAGGTAGGATGCTGGCAAGTTTCATTCCTTATCAGACAAAAACACAAGGATGGGATGGGACCAATGAGACTTTTTTGTTCACGTACTTGGAAAAATTATTTTTGTACTAAAGCAACATCATACCATAAAGGAAAATCTTTCCAGTGGTGTGATAATAGAGGAACATACTGAAATTTACAAGCATCTGACTTAAAACTTTTAGATGCCTCAAAAGTAGAGGTCTAAGATTGAATTAACCATCCTAAGCAGTATTTCTTGTCAAAAGTGAAAACAGGCATATCTAGAGGACAGTTTGTCAGACTGATTTAGATTCTTCCTTAAAAATGAATTGATTTTCATTGGAATATATATCTTTCCCCTTTTGAATCAGGAGGGGATGCAGGATCAATAGGTCAGATTCAGATATACATGCAGAGTAAAAATCAGGGCAGCTGAATCCCACCCTCTTTGTTGCCTGGCAAGTAGTTTAATTTATCTGCTCAGATACTTCAGAGGGGCTATACATCTCCATGCCTAAATATCACATCTAATTAGAAGTTCAGACTCCAGTGACTCAGCCAAATAGAAACTTCTTCCATTTCATCTGCAAGACCTGTTGGTCATTTTAAAAGAAGATGCAATTTTTTGTGCACCTGTTATGCAGATTGAAGGTGTAGGAAGTCCAAACACTGAACTGAAACAGCCAATAAGTGTTTAAGGGTCCCAGTGGCTGCTTATCCCAGCTGACAGATATTTCCAAAGTACTAGTTGCGTGTACTGCTAGGACAAGTGGAAAGAATTTTGGGTGGGTAAGAATGGGTGGTTACTATTTCTCCCCAGCAAGTACTGTTTCAGACAAAACCATTAGCCATACACTGAAAGCCAGCGTTCTTTCTCTTATTGTCAAAATACCAAACTCAGAAGTTTGAGTCCCTCCATGGCACTGGCTTAGCTCCAAGACAGCTACATGATAGCAATGTACTTAAGAATTGGCATTTCATCACAAATATGTACATTATACGATAGACACTGTTTAATCCCTTATTTAGAAAAATAATATATTTTTTAAGGATTTAGCAGCAGCCAGTTTTGCTGCTGAAGGTTCTGCTTCATGCATTTTAAACAGAAAGCTTATCCTTAGTGAGGTGCTATTTTGGTGCTGAACCCCCTACTCATCCAGTTTTGTTACATTTTTGGAACAGTGCATAATGTTATAAACAGTTTCACAACCACCATTTTTTCCTATGGAAATAAGTAAGATTTGCCTACACCCTGACCACAAGGATGTCAGAATCACAGCTGAGCTTTTTCATAACCTTAAGTTACCAGCTCCTTATCAGGGTGGAAAATGCTTGGCATTGGGAAAACATGCAGAGCTCGAGGAGCAGCCAAATGTCTCACAAACCCCTGGAAACATACTGTGCCATCCTTATTTATAATCATATTTTCTCAAGCTTGCAGACTTCACCTGCTATTTTGGACTGGATGTCAAACCTTCCCTCAATACAGCAAAAGACAAAATGTAATGGTACTGAAATGAGCAACAGCAATAAATAGTGACTATTCCGAAGAAAAATAGACATTGATATTAATTATTAGCCAAATAACTGTGTATTTAACCAGCAAACTCCCAACAAAGTCATTGATGTCTTCAGAAATTTTTCTAAGGATCATAGCTTTATGACAACAGACATCAGACTGATAAAACGATGCTTGCTCAGACAGAAAATCCTCTGAATGAGGATTCACACAGATTTCAGAGGAAAACCAGGCTGAGATAAAGTTTTGGTATCAGGGGGATTTCAGAGGAACTGGCAAGGTAGGAAAAAAAATAGCGGTCATAATGTTACATTCTTCCAAACTAACAAAGACAATACCCCTGAAGATGGCCAGGACCAACATTAGTGGCCATAAAAATGTCACGTGCCTGCTTGGAAGCAGGATCTCAGCTGCAGCCCTGAGCCTTCCTACCAAATGTTAACCCAGAGGGACCACAGTCAGTTCTACCCCAGCGTAAGACAAGCTGCTCTTCAGGACAAAGTGGAGTGGTATTGCAGGAGTAAGACACCTATTTTTCAATACCTGCCCAGGATATCTTCCACCTATGCTTTTTGGACCTGCTTATTTTCCTTCTGTTTGCGTGCTTCTTTCTCCTTTTTAGGCTCAGATGCCAGCCTGAACTGAGATGTCTCATTAAAGAGACTAGGCAGTCCTTTTCTGAAAGACAAACATAATTGGTTTGCTCCTAGGTCTCTTTTCATCACGTCTCTCCTTAACAAATATACCAGATCCTACGAAGTGAGAAACATTCCTTACTATAATACCTGCTGGTACAATTTCAGACTGTTTTTCCTCTTAAAAGGTAACCACAGCTGTGGCATTGCTGGGCAGCACTGTTTAAGTACAGCAGATCAGGTGCTGTCCTGATTTTAAAATCTCTGCCGGCCCAAGTGAATGCAGGAACCAGCAACTTTGCATATTTCATCTGAAGGGCAAGATGCCCAGATAAAATGTATACGAGGACACATCTTTAGGGACTCTCTCTAGCCCACCTGTTATGGCTCAAGAAGGCAACTCAGCCAATATGAGAAGAGTCTTTACCTTGCTGCCTAAAATAGGATAAGCAGGCCTTGGCATAATGCAGCCCAGCCATGGCAGGCTCTTAGGGCTGTACCGCGTTAGTCTTGCAAATCCCTCCAATGGTAATAAGGGTTGTGTGACTGAGACACTAACTTTAATTTCATATTTTAATCGCAGAGTGGAAAATGTGGAGCTTGTTGGCAGCTGGCAGCCTTGCCTGCCTTTCCACTGCACCCCGCAGGAGCGTGGCTTCAAAGTGCAGCAGCACACTGAAGTGTCTTCTGTTCGCCACGGAGCGGGGTGTAAAGCAGCTTTTAAAAAGATGAAGCACCTCCAGGTGGTTAAGGGCGCTGAGCTACGGTGAATGTCTGTGGTGGGCATAACCACGGGCCGGCAGGGTTAAAAGGGAGGCTGTCCAAACTCATCCAAGACCTGCAAATCTTGAAACACGTAAACCCTACATGCGTCAGATAAAGAAGCCAGAAAGAAAGGTGCCCCCTAATGAGTTTTTTTTGCGCTTGGGTGAGCGAAAGGGCTGCTTCGGGAGGCTAATAACTGAAAACCTTCCAGGCTTTTGTCCGGAGAAATGGCAGGCACTTTCCATCCCTTTGAAAAAAAGAAGGCCTTTCGGAGTCTTCACGAGAGATGTGGATTTTAAGGGCGACCTTAGGTCATACAGAACTAATCAAGCGAAAACAATAAGAAAATTAGACTGACAGTCAGCAAGTATCTGAGGACTTTATCAAAAAGAATTAGGAATGGACAAATTCACTGGGAGCAAAGGATCAGATCTGCAAGGTGGCATTGTGTGGTGGGATTAAATTATTTATTCATTGTTAATTTATTTATTTATGTATGTGCAAATGACCTAGCTGCTGCAGGTGCTGAGGAGTTTCTGAAAAGGCCCAGTTTCAGAGCCAAGGCTAGAATATTGGTCCATTTAACTCATTCTTTTCCTTAAGGCGATCAAACAGTGACTTTTATCTAGGAGATAGAGGAGGAAAACCATATGTGTACTGGGAATGATGCAGGGTCTGAGCAGCACTAAGTACCCAAGTATTCCAGTCTCATTCAAGAATGCTGTGCAGTTTAATGTCCAGCAAATTAGCAAATGAATGCTTATGTCAATATGTGAAAAATCCCTAGTTGGTTTAAACAGATAAAAAGCCTCTTGGGAAATGGCAGAAAATGCAGGCTTTCTTTCCCTGTCTTTTTTAAAGAAAGAAAGAGAAATAGAACTTATTAAGTTTTCCCCAAACTTACAAAAAGTTGCAGAAAACAGCAACAGTCTACGTGGATGCTGGATCTCATATATACATGAAATATATCCAGTGCTGCTACTGCAAAAATACAAGAAGTTTTTGCCAGGCCCTCTTTGAATCACATACTTGCTATTCAGAAGAAAACAGTTAAAATCTGTGACAGTTACAGGGCCTGTTAGATGCCATCCTGCTATCCCTCTCTTAAAGGTACAGGAGGTCAAAAGCCCCGGAGAGGGTCCATCTTTCCATTTTCCACTGATTTGTAAAATCAATCTCAAAGATGATATTGAGAAACACCTCTTGTTTTTCCTCCTCCAAATATAACCATTACTAGAAAATGGTAAAAATTGTTATCTCATGTTTCCCTTGACCCAGCAGAGCAAAGGCACAGTGGGGACTCTGTGTACAACGTGACCCTGGGGAAAAAAGGAACACGAGATCTCAGCATGGGGGTTGGAGGCAAAAAGTCACACATACCTAAAATGTCAGCGGCGTGTCAGTTAATGCCATGTGATAAGGGAGTCCTGCTGGGGTTTACATCCTTTTGCAGAGATACACTTGAAGGTTGGCTGGTAAGGAAGATTTTTCACTAAATCCAGAAAAAGACTGTAGATATTTGGGCAGGACAGATCATAACGGATTATCTTTCTCCAGGACAAGCATCAGTAGCTGTGCTGGGGATAGCAAAACTGCCCCATGAGACACATCTTGAAACCAGACAGGTGGGTTTACGCAGGATGCCATTTCACAGGCTTCTGCTTCAAACATGGTATTTCCCTCCTCTTGGCCAGTCCTAGGCCCTCTTCTCAAAACCAGCCTTCTTCATGTCATTTTGGAGTAAGAGCTACTCAAGCAAAAAATAGATGGCATTTTAAAGAACAAATGTGTTCAATAATACTAAATTTAAAACATTAACTCAGATTAAAAGTTCAATGAGCGAATTTCCCAGGCCATGCAATAAAACCCACACGCCATGTAGAAAGTCTGCTTCCTCCCTGGACCCAGAAAGGCCTCCTTTCTCCCTTGAACACTGATGTGTGAGGATGAATTTGCTCAATATGAATGCCAGCATGACATTAAATGCTATGACTTACCTTCCACAGCGTGTGGCACACAGTAATCAGGGAGCCTGCTAAGCTGCGGTCTTACTCCATGGGCTGTCAGGGAGCATTTTAAAAAGGCAGGACCCAAAAGCAGAGTTACACAGCACTGAGAGCTCAGTCATCTCAGGAACAAGCATCACAGGCCAGACCTCTTCTTGCTCATAATTTCAAACGGATGCAGTCCCGCTCATAAGAGAAATACTTATTATCAGTATGCAACTTCTCTAACATTTTGTGTTTGTTTCAGTGTCCTGTTATTAAAAGAACTTTCACTTCAGAGACTGTGGACAGGTATGTAGGATGCTAAGAAAGGCTATGCTGTAGTCCCATTTCTGCCACTACGCTTAAGGATGCATGCAGGTGCAGTTTCTGCCTGTGTTTTCATGTATGTAAGTCAGAGATCAGAGCATCTATTACTTCTGTATTTAAGATGTAACACAGTTTATAATTATTAATTTGCCTGATTAATTTTCTTAATTCTAATATTGCTATTGGTTTAAGATTTGGATTCACAGAGCCATTCTGCCCAGAGCTTCTCAGTATCACCCAGTTCAGGCCGCCAAGCTGTTGAAATCCCTTGCATTTTTGCAATACAGAAGGTAAAGTATGGTACCAGAGATTTTCTCAGCTAGCCTTCAATGAAGAGGCAGTGAAGGTCATACATGAGGATACCTGTTTGTAACCTCACAGATACTAAAAATGTGTCAAAAGGAAAATTAGAAAAGGAAGGTAGCACTTCAGCAGCCATGAATTAACATAAGGAAACCAGACTCTTCTCTGAGCCGGAGGGAGGCAGTCCAAGTAGGACTACTTCTGGGGAAGTCCTGTCACCAAGTTCAAGGTGCAGGAGCAATAGCTAGTTGTTACAGACTTCTGGGATGTTTGCATTTTACAAATAAAAGCCTTCACTGTGTAAAGTCACTGTGAAATTAGTGTGCTATTTCTCTATTCAGCTAAGTGCATGGATGCTTACACCTCCTGCAGTGAAAAAAATATAACAGCAATTAAAAGGTAGAGAAAGCGGTAAGTGAGAAAAAACAGAAAATTATGCTACCTTTCAAATGAAAATGTTGTCTTTTTGACAAAAAACTCATCAAAACAGATCCACACATCTTACTGAAACACAAATATCTATTCTTAAGAGAAAGCAGACAAAGTTCAGTTAAATGGATGATAGCTATTGTTGTAACAGTTAGCAGCAAAAAGGCTAAAGGTAAAGGGGGGCAAAAATGCAGATCATAAAAGGACATGCAAAAGCAGAAAAATGTTAAGAAAGATGTTACTAAAAAATTTATGTCGAAGCTGAACAGATAGTTTGCACTAATAAATACATCATTCAATGACCCAAAGAAAACCCTCCTTCGAGTAACGGAAGTTTGGCTTAGCTGATCAGACACTCAGCAAGACGAACACAAAGGTGGCAAGTGCAGTGCAAATCTGCCCTTTGGGGCCTGGTCCATGATGATGGTTTCTACAATACAAGTGTTTTCAAGTACACTTTACATTTTCCCTACCACTCAAAATGTGCAAGTATTACTGAGTACCCAGCTTCAAAAGTCAGAGTGTTTGAAACACTAGAGCATTCTGAACTACCCATTCCCTGAACGGGAATGCTCTGCTTAGTAAAAAAAAAACATTTCTGGACTTTTTTCAAATATTGTAATATTAAACAACCTTAAATATGTTTTACAGAAGGAAGGATGAACCTTTAATATACTTAATGTGTGGCTGGTCACAATTTCCATATGCTCTTTTATACAGCATAGGGTCTTCTGAACAGTGTTTGAGATAATAGATAAAATACATACAGCAGCAAGTTCAGACACCCTGCTCAGTCCTATTGAGGTGTCTTCAGGAAATAAACTGGGAATTAGAAAGTTGTTTGACTGGCAGAGATGCACACTGAAGCCTTCCTCTCAAAGAATTTCCTAGTGCTCCTACAGAATGGAGGAAAAAAAGTCATGGAAGCAGAAATTATTTTGCTGAATACCACCAGAACCCTTAAAAAGTCTACAGAAGTAATATAATTCTATAAAGACTCTGCCCCTTCCAGAGACAACATACATATTGTTTCTTATGCTTTTATCTGGGATAAGCATATGAAAATACAATTTATATACAACCAAATACATTATTGATTAGAAGAAAGGGCAATTTCACATTTCATATTGATTAGAAACTGCCAAGGAAAAAAAAAAGGCAAAATTTATAGATCAAATCTTAAATCTTATGATAGGCTACTAAATGGAGAGAAACAGCTTCAGAAAGTGAAATAATGTTGTTGCAAACATCTAAGAGTTAATCGAAAGTCAAGTGTAAATACATAGCAAGGTGTCTTGCCCAGATCAGAAACCTGGACTAAATGATGCAAGAGTTTTGCCTAGAACTGTTACCATCTTTGATTCTTTTTTTCATGAGACATCCCATCTAGAAAATCAAGAAAATAAAAAGAAAAAAAAGAATTGCAAGCATGGCATCACATATCCCTGGGATGGAGAATATTTCTTCTTCTTTACAGAAATGCAGGAAGTCACAGTGGTAATTCAAAGCCATGTTATAAAACCTGCATGGAATTATGAAATAAAAATGTCAAAAGTGTTTTCCAGGTCTCAACTGCTCTTGGTCTATTGGCAATTCATGTGTGAGTGTCTGAAAATCAGAAACAGAAAATAACTAGTTTATTTCTATGCTCGTGGCACTTTAAATTAAAGATTGTAGTGGAAATTAATTTTTATTTTTAAAGAACTGTCCAGTTATAACAGCCTAATTGTCACAGAGAAATGGAAACGATTCCCAAGTACCTAATTCTAAACTGTATGAATAGGTGAAGCTATCCAAAGGTAGCAGTGGCATTACGCATGGGATGTACATTCTGTACTCCTGGCCCAGAATGATTTGAGCTGTCATGCATCAACTACTGAGGCAGCTGAAATTAGAGGAGTCAGGCACCCAAGTGCAACTGTCTGTGCCTTAGGTACCAGCTCACTAATGGCAATGAAAGCAGTAGTAAGATGGCTGGTACATCAGGAAGAGGGATGTGGCAGGCTTATCTTCCCATGAACTGCCACTTTTAAGATTCCCTGGTCTTTTTTTTTTTTTCATTGCTTCAGACTTTCAGGTTGATTTAGTTTGATTTATATGAGAATAAGATTAAGCAAAATATGAATAGCAGAATTACGGAAAAGGCCCAAACCAACACCCCATTTACAATATGACTGCTTCAAAATTTTGGGCAGACTCAAATCAAAACTACTTGCTTTTGCCTGGATTAAAACTAGATCAGAACACCCTGAGATGTGCAAAGATCAAGAGCAACTAGGACACAGCACCTCACATGCCTCTACATTTCACCGGGAGTAAAACAGGTAAGGACTGGGGAAGACACACTGGAAAATGGAAAGACGTATTGTGTTTCTATATTTGTAAGAAACTTGCTTGGCATGTGCTGCTGACTGCTGCCTGCGCATCCACGTGCTGTTGTCTGATGGCTCAGGAATGCAAATGGGACAGGACAGTTCAAGCAGGACGTCACCTCCAAAGGCTGTGCCAGACAGCTCTAGCAGAAGCTGTGCTACAGGCTGGAATAAGATTGCTTTCATAGGCTTATTTCCAGTTTAGCTTAGCTCATGTTGCCTTGGCATGTCATGTACCTGAGGATAGACCCTTCTGTTTGCTCCTTAAACTCCTGTTAAGATTGACAGTTTGGTTTAAAACATCTTACAGCAACTTTACATCTGTCTTAAAGTTTCATCAGCTAGAAGGGCTCTCCCTCCTACTTCTTCAGCCCCCTGTCTCACTAAGTGACTCCCCAAACCAAGGCTCACCAGAATCCAGTTCCCCCTGGCCACCACCAGCTGCCTCCCTCCTCCCTCTGCTCTGCAGTGTACAGCAAAGAGATGCACCAGCACAAGCACTTTGCCCACCAAAGATTTCTCTGCACAGAGGGGATATCCAGATGCAAACTAGTGTGGCTTTCCAGATGTTTAAGTAATGTTTAAACATCTAATGTTTAAAGTAATGTTTAAGATCTACCTAGCTGTAAGGAATACCAGCTAAGGTGGAAAAGAAATTTCAGACGAATAAATAGCAGGAAACTTAAGGTTAAATGTAAACGTGCTGAACGGGCAGGGAAATGGCATCTTGTTTAAGTTTATCCTCGGTCATGAGCTAGCTGAGATCTGAACACTGGTAATGTCAATGTCAGGAAATTTGGCAGGGGAAAGCGTTGCTGCCGCAAGTGCTGGACTTCTACCGGAGCTCCCATACTTGGAGCTGACAGAATGGGATAGCGTTTCATCTGCTCTTTTAAAGCACCCACAGCCATCTCGCAGAGAATGTGACGCGCTGTATCTGACGGCATCTATAACAGAAAAGAAAATCAAACAAAAAAATCCAAACACCCCCCTACTTTCCCACCCCAAATCATCTGGGGGGAAGCGCGGATGTTCCTTTCTGCACGCACACCGCAGCCCTTCTCGCCGCAGCAAACCCCT
>NW_009913171.1:13107-15828 GCF_000696875.1 Nestor notabilis | reverse complement strand
GTCCTGCGAGGGAGTACCCCTTGAGCATCGCGGAGAAGAGGAGATTGAGGTAAAGCTTTACGCTTGTTTTCTCTTCTACTTTTTGATTACCGTTTCCTGAACGCAGCACAGGTGGGATGGAAGGCTGAGGCAGAATTGGGCTTGTCTGTGTCTGTTTCAGGCTGTGGCATGTGGTTTTGAGCAGAAGTTGCCCGGGTACTCATGCCACATGCGGCAGGCTCCTTGTGTCACCTCTGGCTGCAGAATCGTAGCCGGGTGCTCTTGGCTGCAGGAGGGAGTAGCTGACTGAGGGCAGGAATAGGTTGAATTGGGGAAAAATTAGTCAAAACTGGGAATTACCTGCAGCAGCCGAACGCGTTTTGCATTGGCTCCTTTTTTTTTATTTATTCTTCTTGCCTCAGGGTTATGTACTTTTAAGGGTCACTGTGGTTTATCTCTTATCAGCAACCCGGTGCTGCTGTGTAAGTGCTGCTGCAAGTCTTCCCGCAGTTCTTCCAAAATACATTGCGCCCTCTCTGGTGTGGCTCAATACAGGTGGAAAGAATCGTTCCAGGACATTTCTTCCTTTTCCCCTTTCTCCCCCGCCCCCTTCCTCCTTACCCTTTTTAAATTGCTCTTTGCTGTGAGCTGTAAGCAGTTCCTGCCTCCCTAGTGGTTACCCACAGGAGGGAGGGAATTGCAAAGAGCGTGCTTTGTCCCGCCTGTGCTTCTCTGCTTGTTGTCTCATGTCTTACTACTAGGCTCAAAGCGTGCTTGAGGAGAGAGGTTACAGTATGTATTTTTACATTATCAGGCAATGGCTGCACCTTTAAATCACCTGCCTTTTAGTTGTGGTTATGAACCAGGAGAGAGGTGAAAGTACGATTAATACCTGGTGCTCCACAGAGAACAATAATAACTCTCAAGAGCAGTGGGAAATGAGTTACACCCTGACCCTGGAGTTAAGTTTAACCCTACAGCCTGTACACAAGGAAAAGCAGATGATTTAGGTCATGGTAAAGTGCTCAAATACATTGAATTTTTATTTGAAGTTGTGTATCAAGAAAAAGGAATTGCAGCCCTGTGGCTATGGCGCATGTTAGGAACAGAGGTGGGATATCCCAAGCTTGTTTACACGTTTTAGTGCTGAGAGATTCTGGTGGGGCTTCTTGGCACTTCTGTGGATCAGCGATCTGTGTGTACTGTGCAGCAGCTGCCAGCACGAAATGCTTGATATAAATGTCCTGAAAGCTGAACACTCAACTTCTGTAACACAGATGAATATGCAGCCCACGCCCCTGTTTAAAATGCAGACCAAACAGAGGGCAGATAGTTTTCCAGCATGTCTGTCTAAAACACTACATGCTGCAGCCTGTAGTTTCCACAAAGTGAAATCTTTTGAGAGTAGCTGTATTTGAACTTAAAAATGAGGTCATCTCTTGCCTCAGATGTGCATTTGATTGTTGCACAGAGCGTTTAATTTGGCTTTCTGCCAAAATGCTACCTTTCAGCCAAGAAGGATATGGAAACTTTATCAATGTACAGCACCCATGACAGTGGCATGGTAGTCAGGCATACACTTTGGTAGGGTAGTGTGCGAAGGCTTTTCTTCAAACTATGTTTCTGGGTGGTTTTGTCTGGTTTCAAGGCTTCTTAAAAAAACATAATGCAAACTTTTATTACTTCCCTCTCCCCCCCGCATATTTTGACATTTCATTCTGATTTTGAGATCTGTGAATTTTCTGCAAGAAAAGAGAATAAGATTCTCTTTTGAACAGCTGTATTTATAACATTAAAAGAGGAAAGTTAAATATTTTTGAGAATTTTTTAAAGAGCCTCTTGGTGAAGATGCTCTCTCTTCAGATCAGATTTTTTCAGGAAAGAATCTTCTCTTCCTTTCTCAGCCATTTGTAAATATGAAACCATTAATGGAATCTTCCCTGCGATCCCACCAGGAAGTTCAGCTGCATGTTTTTCCTGTGTTGTGCTATTGTCAATTGGATTTCTTATGTTTTCTTCAAGAGGACTTGCTGTAATTGAATTAACTTGATATCACAGTTACCAGGAGGAACAGATGGGGACAGCTAGTGTAAGCTGCTCTAACTATTAGCACTGTGCTGTCCCTCTGAAGACTACAAGCAGGGTCCATTGTGCCTCACCCTGTTACATGTTGTGAAAAAGTTTCTTGTGCTCACTATTGATTTTTAGGGACTGGCAGCAGGCTGATACAAAATATTTATCTGGGTGGAAGCAGTGGAAAAGAACTAGCAGTAAATCATTGAAAAAAGTTCTCAATGAAGTGAAGGAGTTGTCATCTTACCTGGAGCTTTGGCGACATGACATTCACAGCATAGAAGGTATTTATTGTCTGATGTCGATTTCTCATCTTTAAAGTTCCTTCTGTTATTGGTAGTGTTACATGTGCAAACATAGTTTCAGGTATAACTGTGTGTGTTAAGAAGTTACCTTATTATTGCTGATGTAAAATTCACGATGGGATAAAAGGAAATATATTGGAGAAAATTATTAAAAAGTCACATTTTCATTTGAGTTATATTGCTAAAAGCCTGCAGAACTTCAAACTAGCTTTAGTGATGTTTATTCAGTTCACTTAATAGCTCTGAAATGATAATCTGCTCTTTCTGTATTTTCAGTGACTTTATCATCCTAATTATTGGCACGTGTTTCTCTTATTCCCAGGGAAATTTGGCACTGGCATCCAGTCCTACTTCTCCTTCCTGC
>NW_009913171.1:0-13076 GCF_000696875.1 Nestor notabilis | reverse complement strand
CTGCTGAATCTTATAATTTTTATCCTGATGTTCACTTTTGTTACCTTTCCCAGCATCATTTCCAAATACGGAATATTCAACAGTACCTTTGCTAAAATCCCTCCACAGAACACAGGTAAATATCTTCTCTATGTACTACTGTTGTTTGTAAGATTCCCCCTTTCTGTTGGCTTTTCCTCCACCTCTCAGGACGAATAAATGCTTTTATTAGAAGAACTTACCATAGTTGAATTAACTTTATCTTGTAGTTTTATGTCCATTACTATTTGAGTGATGTGTTTTGCCTTTCTCTTGACAGAGCCTCACTGCACAGTTTATACACCTAGTGGTAATAAGGGACTTGTTTACTTCTATACTTACCTCAAAGATTTGCTCAGTGGCACTGTAAGTAAATTAGATTTTAATTTTTTTTTAAGTTTCTATGTCTCCCATAATGTGAAAATCTTTTACGTGGGGGAATGAAGCTTTGATGATTGTGAAAAATGACAAGGCTGAGGTAAAATTGGTTTTGGCCTGACTGGCCACATGCTACAGCCTCTCCTCCCCAGCTGCCAAGCATTACATACCCTGTAGCACACTGCCTATTGTGCTCTCTGTGTAGGGTGTTAGTGTTCTTGTCCTAGAGCTCTTTGATTGGAGAGGGAAGGGATTTTAACCACTGTATGTTACAGTTTGGTAGAGGCAGTAGCGGTATTTAGGACTATTTATGTTGTAGCTTTCAGGGCATCTAGTAATTTTAAATTCACAAAATGATTGCTTAATACCATGTTGAGTATAACTGGGCAGTTGCTGCTACTGTTAAAAATTTTATTTCAACTTCATGTTTTCACAGGGGTTCCTTGAAGTGACAAGTTTGTTTTATGGCTATTACACAATAGATACTGCATGGTTCAGTGTCCTGAGGTACAATTTGCCACTAGCATATCTGCTGGCTACATTTGCCTACCTTGCATTAAGTTTCCTCTGGATAATAAAAAGGTAAAGATGTTGGTGTAGTTTAGGTATATGTTTTTTGCTACCTGTTGCACAGTTTACATTGCATTTTTGCTTGTGAGGAACATACTGCATTCTAGAACTGTTTTATATGGAAATGGAGAATCTTCTGCATGAGGATGCAGTGCTACAATAGCCTTTGTCTGTTGGGGAAACTAAGCCAGCAAAATAAATAGAAATAAATAAATTTAAAGTATAAGTTTTTCCTGTGTATGCATACATAGAAATAAAAGACCCTCAACTATACAGTAGTTGTAGGAGGATTTTCTTTGGGTTTTTTTTGGTGGTTTTGTTTTGGTTTTTTGCCATCTCAATTTCCTGAGCCAGCTCTTTGCAGTGTCAGATGATTGGATAAGAGGAGAAGGTATGACTGTGGCTAAGTGCAGAGGGGAGTAATCTGTGTCAGTCATGGCTTCAGCTGACTTTGGTTGCTGCAGAACCTCACACTGAAAGCATCCCAGAGACTTGCTGATAGAAAGCAAGTGTGAGTTTTGCTCATGGAGGGGAGAGTGTCATTTAGTCTTTGAACCAGGTTGCTTGAGGTGTGTTCTTTTGTTTCTTTTTCTGTGGATAAAGTATGTCTGTTCATGAATGAAGTTGCATTTTTCTTTAGGTCTGTGGAAGGATTTAAGCAGAACTTGGTGCATGATGAAGATCAATTTCAGAGTTACTGTAACAAAGTCTTTGCAGGCTGGGACTTCTGCATTACAGATCCAAATGCAGCACGGCTAAAACATCGCAGCTTGCAATATGAGCTCCAAGTGAGTACCTTTGATTTCTCTATGATTAAGGTTAAATATAGCTAAAATGGCTGAAAAAGAGGTGTGTAATTTTCCAGATAATGGAATAAGGATGAAAAGGATTGAAGTAGTTTATACTGGGGGCAGGGCAACCCACATCCTCTTGTGTGCTTTCTGGGTAGCTAGAATTGTGGTGCAATGGCCCTTCCCCCATCCACTGGGGACTGAAGCCAACCTGTTAACTGCTTATCTAACTCTTCCTCATGTTCCAGTCCTGCTTCCTGTGTTTCTACATAGTCCAACAGGAAAAGCTATCCAAGCTGTAGGCAAAATCCTGTACTGTTGGGAATCAGTCTCAGTATTCTGGGCTATAAGTCTACAATGTGGTAGGCAGTGGTTTGGGGAGGAATAAAATGCAAATGGTGCTCATCATACAGTCTGAGAGCATTGCTGCAGAAGATAAAGAGATACTGAAAGATTTTCTCGCATGCACGTACAAAATGCTGATGCACCTAATAGATTTCCCAAATCATAAAGCTCTCTGAAAAAGGGGGACTGAAAGTATTTTTCTGGTGAAACCAGTACTACCTTTTTGCTCTCTATACAGTGGACACAGAGATTCGTGTAGTGAAATAACTACCTTTGAAAAGAGACTTCCACTTCAAACCACAAAGCAGTAATTACAGATTTCATAAATTGCACTGAGTTGCTTTCTGCTCTAGTAAAATTCATAGTCATCTTTTTTATCATATAATCAGAGCCTCCTTCACTTACCACACTTCTGCCTCTAGAACTTGCATCTTAGGAGAACTTTCCCTTCATATTACTGTTTGGAAATAAGTCCTCAGAAAATACCTGGGTAATCTGTGGGTTTGCTCAGGTTAAATTGCTTTCACAGATGATACTGTGTTTTCACGTCAGCTAAGGTGAAATATATCAAGTTTGCATGACAAGCAGTTCAAGACTGTACTACTTGCTCTCTGTGCCATCCCTCAATTTTCCTTCACAAAGAGGAGAAGGAAGCTGGAGTGAGGACTGGTTACTTGTCTGCAGAAGTAAAGAGATGAGTGGGCTAATACACACATTTCAGAGATTAGTACCAAGCTGTCTGAGATCAGTCTGTCACAAGAAAGAGGCAAGTTGTCTTTCAGTCCTTAAGGAGATACGTTACCTATATAGTAGAGAGAAGAGGATTACAAGATGCTTGTTTTTGGCTACGGGGCCCTCAGCCTGAGAGTCCTGTGCACAGACTGAACACACAGGGGCTTCCACTCTGCATGCACCCATTTGTGTTGATGAGGAAGCTCTGTCAGTTAAGTGTGCTTGGGCAGGTGGTGGAGTGGCCCTCTTGCAATAGGCTATGGATTTGCACATTCCCGAGGTAGCAGGTAAGTGTTGTGTGCTGCACCAGAGAACTACTTACCCTTTTTCTTTTTGTTTTTTAGACAGACCTGGAGGAAGAAAGGCTGAAGCGAAAAATAGCTGACAGGACAGTGAAAGAAAAGCTACGCATCTACTCTCTGAGAATATTTATAAATATAATTGTCATTGCAGTTTTATCGGGATGTTTTTACTCTATTTATAGAGCAACTGTCTTCTCTCAAGAAAACTCCAATGTAAGTATATCAGGCATGACATTAGGACAGATTCAGTCAGGGCTGGTGATTACAGCAAGAGGAACTATTGTGAAAGAGTCAAGTATCTTAATATAGCACCTTTCATGTGAGGGATCTGAAAACACTTTCTACAGTGTTAGAGTTATTTTAGTAGGAGAGAGTGAGAAAGATAGAGAACCATGTGCATAAGAAACCAAAGAGTTTGATGCAGAAGCTTTGTTGTTGTGTGCCTTGGAACTAATGCAGCTGAAAGAAAGAAAAACAGCCCTCACTTTCCTTCTCATACAACTGTTCTCGCCTCACTCTGATCTACTAGTACAAGCTTTGTATACCTGGGCAGCAAACTGGCTGAGGGAACTGATCCATTTAAAACAAACTTCATTGTGATCAGTTTCTCGATCTGGTTCACAGATCAGTTGCAAAAATGAACAACAAGGGAAGGAGAGAATAAAGATTATAATCTGTATTGTGGCTTGAGTTACAGCTGCAGGAAGGCTTTGAACAGAGAGCACTTTGCAGAAGAAAAGGTTCATGCATCAGTAATGGAAAGAATCAGGTTAGGCGGGGCTGTTTACCCCTGGCAGGGCGAGCAGACGGGAAGAATGGTTCAGAAATAGAACTCCCAAGAGCAGACAACAGTTTCAACAGTTTCTCAGCATTAACTGATTTCTCTGTAGGACCCCAGGTTGAATTAGTCTGCTATGAATCAGGATCACAGTTTTCTCTGCAGTTTGTTTGCTGGCGATGTGAGGGGCACTGGATGTGCATGGGGAAAGCTGTGCTCATGGTGAACCTAATTCTTAACTTCTGTAAACTACCAGGGTTACAGATAGAGAAGCAGGAAATGGGGACTTAAGAAGTGCTTGTGTCAGAGGTATTGTTTGAGGGCAGAAGAGGATAGTACAACAGTGAACATCTTGAAAAACAGCTTCACTTACTGTGGGCTTTATGTATAAGGGTTGATGTCTTGACTTTGCCTAAATGAGTAGGTAGAGGAGCTTGTTAAGGTGGTAATTTAAAGGGGCTGCTTGGCACCATTGCAAATAACTTGAAAGCGTGTGCACTTTGACATAGGTGAAAAAACCTGATAGCCTTCGTGCTGGATTAGACAACGTGGTCGGACACAAGCCTTGGTGAGATGGGCCTCTTCCCTCTGGAGGCAAAGGGAGTTACTGGTGAAGGGAGCAGGGTGTGTAGCAGGAAACTGCAGAGACAGATAGCAGTGGTCAGGCTTGTATTTCCAAATACAGGTGAAGAGTGAAGACAGTAAAAGATGCTACCTGAATCCTGGCTGGTGGGTAGCTGGAGAGAGCACTGTGTCAGGAAGGTGTGTTTTTCTGAGTATTATCTTTCTCTCATCTCTTCTTGTACAGGACATCAGC
Organism: Nestor notabilis; assembly: GCF_000696875.1. Lineage (NCBI taxonomy): Eukaryota > Metazoa > Chordata > Aves > Psittaciformes > Psittacidae > Nestor > Nestor notabilis. The sequence goes on along the minus strand of NW_009913171.1, from coordinate 8,345 downwards.
AATATGAACTTCCAGGCTAATCTGTTAGTGCAGTATTTGCCTTCCATAGTGATCACATTGGCCAACTTCATTGCTCCTCAGATCTTCTCGTTTCTGATCAGATTTGAAGATTATTCACCAGCCTTTGAAATCAGGCTGACACTCATGAGGTAAAAATGTTTTAATTGTGGCCTTGCATGTTTCAACAGCTTGTTCTTGGTAGGTTATAAGTACTGTAAACATTCAAATCTCAAGAAGCACTGTAGAGCCCAGACACTGGAAGCCAAGCAGGCATTGTTTGACTTGGGTTTAGTTGGAAACTTTAAATCTGCAGACAATCTCCTGTTTCAATGACAGTACAGCACAGTCATTCCAATGTCCAAGTTTTTCTCTCAGTCCCATTTAGCTGTGTGATCTGCACATCTTCAACACCCTGACATAGTAGAGAAGTTGTGGCTGCAGAGCTGTGGATTCACACTGCTTTGTGTGCAACAGTTCCTGGAATGGGCAGATGTGCCTGTGCAGCAGTGACTAAAACACAGTTTTGCTCAAGGCAGAAGTTAAAAGCTTTGGGCTAAAAGGTGCTTCAGTATGAGAGCTTGGAGAACGGACATTTAGCAGCTTAAGGCAGTAAGATCTGGGTTGAAGCATCTGAATTCTGCAAGCCCCAGTGCTTTGTGTTTCTGGTTTGGCTAAGTGCCTCTGAAGGCGTGAAGCCATGTGAGGAGGAAATGCTGCACGCAGAGTTGTCACCTGGCCTCTCAAACTGTACTTGAGAGAATTGCAGCCCATTGCAGCATCAAGATCTGCAACTGAACTGGCTGATCTAGAAACAGTACTGAGAAAAGAATTGATGGACTCTAGCCTAAAGCAGGGAAGGTGAAAAGCAATTTAACTTACTACTCATGGAAGAAATATGTTTATCATCTATTTGGCTGTTCCATTAAAGCTCTGGTTGACCCCTTTGTGCTCCAACCCTTACTTGGACTCCTGTGCAAGTTGAGCCAAGTGTTAGAATGACTTTTTTGGCAAGTTTGAAGTCAGGTTTTGCCTTTCTTCCAGGTGTGTCTTTGTGCGGTTGGCCAATATCGGTGTTCTCCTGTTCTCGCTGTGGAGTCAGATCTCCTACTGTGCCACCGACGAGTGTACGGCCTGTGGATACAATTACGAACTCTATCCTGTAAGCAGATTTATCTTAGTCTTTAATCATCTGAACTTGTGAACAGAGATTTGTTTTCCATGAGACTTGCTTGTCCAGAGGTATTCAGAATCAGACCTGGAGTTTCCATTCATGTTATAAATGCTCAGTGCAAACCAGTACAGTTCTTACGTATATCTTTTATTTTCTAAAACTCTGACTAGAATTAGTTCAGGGGGATGTATTATCATTTATATAATATACTTTCTGAGTACCATAAAGATTGTTTGAGGTAGCTCTGGTTTAGAGATAGCTGTGTTACTGCCTTTTGCTCCAGTAAGACAAATGGTCTTTCCTCAAGAAAAATCCAACCCAAACCCAACAACAAAAACAAATGAAACCCAACAAAACAAACCAAAAGCTCAGCATGGAAACCCTGAAACACTTAAACATTTTAGAGATGGGAGTTAATACAGTTGAAACGTTACAGTGTTATCTGCCTGAGATGTTTGTTGCTTTAGTGATTGAGAGATTTATTTTTCATTTGTTATTGAGCTCCTGATCTTTTTTTTTTTTCCCTGATTTGTTTTTATAGTGCTGGGAAACTGAAGTTGGGCAAGAAATGTATAAACTGACGATATTTGATTTTATTATAATTCTTGCTGTGACCCTCTTTGTGGACTTTCCTAGAAAGTAAGTGTCTGCCTTTTGAGCATACTTTTGCAAATGACATATGAAACAGTTTCCTTTTTTGTTCCTATTACTAATTCCCCATGTTTCCAGCCAAGCTACCAGTTTTAAAATAAAACAAACATATTTCTGGTGGCTTGAGCACTTATTTACTATTCAGATGGCTGTGTATTTTTTTGTATTTGTGTCCTTTCTTCAGATATTTTTATGTTGTCTAATGCTTAAATGCTAAATATTTGTGTGTTCCAAATGTGTTAGAATTCAGCCAAGCTTTATGACTTCAATTTAGACCTAATGATACTCTTTGGTTTTAGGTTGCTAGTTACTCATTGCTCTTGCAAGCCAGTTCAGTGGTGTGGATTGCAGGAATTTAGAATTTCTGACAATGTCCTGGAAATCGTTTATGGGCAAACTATCTGCTGGATTGGAACCTTCTTTTCACCACTTCTCCCTGCAATAGCAACTATAAAGTACTTCATCATCTTTTACATTAAAAAGGTAATGAAGGTGTGTGGTAAACAAACTGAGCACATCTCTGTGGGTTTTGTAATACAGATATGCAGTTTTTTATAAAACAAACAAAACCCCCTAAAAACACCCAAGGATGTGGTGTACTGGAAATGAGGAAATGGCATTCCATTTTCTGTAGGGTTTTTTTGCTTTTCAGAGAAGGTAGAATTTTTAATAAAACATTTTTATGTAATAAAGCTGTATTGTAAGTGTTTATAATGGTTTTCTGCAATAATCTATTTACTAGTAATGCATCTTAGAATTTAGACAAAATTTTGCTAAGCTGCTAAAGATTGGGAAGCATAATGGAAGATCCAAGCTGGGTTGGATGCTCAGGAAGTGATTTCTGCATATCAGAAGCTTTGCTCTGTGAGCACACAGCTCCTCCTCTGCATCAAGCTCTTGCCAATATTTTAGCTCTTACAAGAGGGGATGTATCCAGTGGAGATGTGGCAGAACAAAGCTGGCAGCTGTGCCATGGATCATACACCAAATGTCAGTTGACTGCGCAAGTGTATGAGGTCCTCTGGATCAAATTCTTACTCGAAATAGGAGACACTGACTTATACCAGAATGTAAAGTGTTCTTGCCTTAGCCCTCTTCAGTCCATGTATCTCAATGAAAGGATGGTTATGTGGTAGCTGGTAGCGTATTTGTGAATGGAAAATTCATTTGGTGGGGAAAGTATACTTGGATGTATGTATATAGATGTACTTCTAACAGTCTTGCTCACTTTCCCTCTTCAGATCAGTTTGATACGCACATGTAAACCTGCAGCCAGGCCTATCAGAGCATCAAGTTCCAATTTTTTCTTCTTGGTGGTGCTGTTGATTGGGCTTGTCTTGGCCTTTATTCCTTTGGGAATCAGCATAGCACAGTAAGTGACAATTTAACTTCTATGAATTTTAAACTTGTTCTGAGGTTGTCAGTTTCCTAAAAAGAGACACGCATCTTTGGGATGATAAAATGGAATAAAATATATAGTGTATGATAAATGAAATTATAACTTGGTTCATATAAACAAAAATCACAGTTTTAAAGACAAAGGACACTTTTACCTCATTGGCAAAATGGTGCTGGGCTTGTGTTGGATTATTTTATCTTTACGTTTTGGAGTACCATCTCCTTTCTGTTCTGTTTCTTTGACAGTATCCCCTCCTCCAAGGCATGTGGACCGTTCAGGAGTTTTAACACTTCATGGGAAGTTGTTCCAGACACAGTACTTGGGTTTCCAACAGGTCTGCAGAAGGTCCTTCATGGCATAGCATCAGAAGCCTTTGCAGTGCCTTTCTTTATGGTCATTTGGTGAGTGCTGTGGAGACCTGATTCAGTCCTGCAGCTGCATGGTTCATTGCCTTCCTTACTGAGCTGATACCAGACAATTATTAGACCATATTTTCCATCTACAGTCAAAAGTATCAAAGCCCACATGAATCCTCACCTTTTACATTTGCCCATGTGTTGATGCTCATTAGCTTTATTCCATTTCCTCTTGCATGTCCCATATCCCACACTTGTCTTTCTCAAAAGTGTTAACTGTGAATCATCCTGCAAATCAGTATTTTAAACCTTGTGATCACAAATCCTACCTTCAAACCTTGGTGTAAAAAAACCCACAACAAACCAACCCCTCAAAACAGTAACTCTGTCAGATAAAATCAGTGTTGAACCATAGAATTTTTAAGGTTGAAGATCACCTGTAGGGATCATCTAATCCAACCCTTCTGTTTAAAAAGTAGAGTAAGTGCTCAGGAACAGTGTCCAGATAGATTTTGAGTATCTCTGAAGATGGGGGAACTCCACAACCTTACTGGGCAACTTGTTCCAATGTTTGGTCACTCCTGCACTAAAAAAGATTTTTTTTTTTTTTTTTTTTAATTTTCCCCATACATTTAAATGGAATTTTTTGCATTTCAGTTTGACCCAACTGTTTTCAGATCTTGGAGCCTTGTTACCTAATACTTGCTACACTTGAGAAACCATCCAGTTTATTTCAGACTGCACCCAACCCTTTCTTCCATAACACATGTTTATGTGTTCCCCTAAACTGAACATGTTATTGTGTGCACAGGAAATACCAATTCCTCTTTTTTTCCTTTTTCTTTCTTTATTTTACCATCAAGCCTATATAAGAAGTGGAGGATGACTTGCACTGCTATCCTACTACTTATTATTTGGAAAAGAAAATACGTGATGTATATAGGCATTTGTGCTGTATTGCTGCTGCTCATCATCATTTAATGCACTGTGGATAATCTGGGTCACAGATTACATCTGTGATATGTGCTATAAGAAATGACTGCAGTTCTGATCTGTAGCTGCTTACCATAGTTAGAAACCACAATGAGAGTAAAGAGTTGCTCCAGTAAAACCTCATTAAACTTAATTTCTGAGGAACAACCCCCTCATACCTACACTTTGAGCATGGCAGGAGCTGACAAGTCTAGAGAGCGCTATCAGAACACAACTTGTAATATCTGAGAAGTGACCATGCTTCCCTGTCCCCTCACGCTCTGTCCCTGCTTTATGGCAGCGCAAATTTCTGAGCAAATGCTTTTGAGCAGAGCTATGCCCAATCTACCCCAGCTGTATATTGATTTCTTTATTTTATATTTTCTCTCCAGCAGCTTCTCATCTGAAGCAAATGCACAAACTGATAGTTCCTCCAGTCTGTAACAGCCTTTTTCTGACTAATTCTGTTTTGCATGATGCTAAGACACAGTGTTGGTTTGTTGTTTGCAGCCTCATTATGTTCTATTTTATGGCCTTGGCTGGAGCACACAAACGAGTGGTTGAGCAGCTGAGGGAGCAACTGGTTATGGTAAGATTTGACCCACTTTTCTGTACCGCTAAAGTTTTCTTTGTTATGTCAGTAGTTGGGCATGCAGAGGAACACCAGTTTTCATGATCTTCTGGATACTCAGTGTTTGCACACACAGTGAAGAATGTTTTGCAAATTACACAGGAAAAATAACCAAAGCAGTATAGTATTTCTCAGTCTAGTTGGTTTTCTTGGGTATCAGCTGCACCTGCAGCAAGGTCTGATTTTATCAGGCAACATACATGCATGAGAGATGCCTCTGAGAAGCAGTCTTCCTGATCTTTTTCTATTGTCTTGTTTAAATCCACCCATCTGCATGGGGTTTTTTTTCTGCCAAACAAGAGCCTGAATCTTGTGTTTCTTGGCCCCTCCACCATCTCACACAACCCCCACCTCTATTTCCCTCTCCACTGTCACGAACAGGCACCCAACTCCCTACCCTTCTGTTGTGGTTTAAGCCCAGACAGTAACTCAGAACCACATAGCAGCTCACTCCCCTGCTTCTTCCGCCTCCCAGCTCCTGGTGGGGTGGGGAGGAGAATTGAAAGAATGTAAACCCCACAGGCTGAGATAACAGTCCAGAAACTAATGCATAATATAAAACTACTACTACTACCACCAGTAATAATGATGATAAGGGAAATAACAAGGGGAAAGAATATAAAACTAAAAAGGGAAGGAAAAAAACTCTCAGTAAACGAAAGTGATCCTCAGTACAATTGCTCACCACCCGCCGACCGATACCCAACCTGCGCTAAACGGCGATCTGCACCCTCCGGGTGACTCCCCCCAGTTTATATACTGGGCATGACGTGCTGTGGTATGGAATATCCCTTTGGTTAGTTTGGGTCAGGTGTCCTGTGCTTGTTCCCTCCTGGCTTCTTGTGCCCCTCCTCACTGGCAGAGCATGAGAGACTGAAAAGTCCTTGGCTGGAGTAAGCATTACTTAGCAACAAATAAAACATTGGTGCATTATCAGCATTGTTCTCAGACTAAAGCTGAAACAGAGCACTGCACCAGCTACTAAAAAGGAGAAAAATAACTGTTACAACTGAACCCAGGACACCTTCCCTCCAGCCTGATGTTTCTGCTGCATCACGTCTGGTCTTCCAGGGCACCTTTCCTCCAGCCTGATGTTTCTGCTGCATCACGTCTGCTCTTATTCCCCAGGGGAGGTCCAGCACTGCTTGCAGCAGGTACTTAGAGTGGAGCAAGTCTCGACTAAGTAGTTCTTCAGAGAACAGTGCCAGTGCAGACAGGCTTCTTTGTGGCCATCAGAAGCTACTGCCATGTTTAACAGTGTTTATATTCTGTGGTCTGTCAAACTCTGCTCTAGTCAAAACTTGGCCTCACTAGTAAGGCTTCTCACTTTCTTAGGAAACAGCCCTTTTCCTGGTATGTGCTTCTTTTAGATACAGTATTTAACAACCCATCCGTAGAAAAACACTGTGCTGGGGAGGGCTTTTTGACAAGGAGGATAGGAGCAAAAGCCTTGCTGCTTTTTCGAGGGTTCCCAAATCAGTTAGGAATTCTGAAAATCCTTTCATGCTTTTAATTTTTGTTTACTCGCTGTTCTTAAGCTTCTTGGAACTACAGGTTTAAGTTTTTAGGTGTGTGAGCTGCTTTTACTAGCCTCAACACAGGACTGTTAATGTGAGATAGATGAAGCCAAGACTATCATAAACTTTAAATTGTTCAGGTAGTTGAGAGTGTGCTGGGAGTCATTAATTAAAAGTGCAATGTGGTGAGTGCACCAATTTATTTCTAATAAAGAAACGAGCTGTTCATAGATAACTTCCGTTAATCTAGAGCATACTTTTTATTCTGTCTTTCAAGGAAAGTCGAGACAAGCTGTTCTTAATCAGGAAGATAACAGAAGCTCAGAGGCATCCTTGAAAACCATGAAAAGCCAGAAGAACTTGACTTTGCCAAACTCACAGAACCACTAGATAAGAGTAGAAGCGTCTGCAGCACCTAAAAACTGAGTAGCTGACTGGCACCCTGGCACTGCGGGCTATGTGATGGATACCTGTGGTCTTGATTGTGCTAGTGGGCTTTAAAGTTTCTGGGACTAGAAATTTAGCTAATTTATACTGTGCTAGACCTGTGCAAACAATTGTATGGTAGGACACTATTGCTGCTACAATGTCAGGGTTGTTGGGGTTTGATAAGTCCCTATTTTTCAGGGGTTTGGGGTAAAATGTGATCAGAACTAAAACTCTGTTTAAGAACTTTGTACTGTTTCTACAAATTATGCCTTAAGAAGAGGGAGGGAGGAAAAGGTGTGGTTTTACATGTTTCCAACTCACTTCAAGCCAAAGCAAAAGAGGGACGTATGTCAGTATTTCGAAATACTGAATCGGAGAAGAAAATATGGCATGGGTTTGAAATCAGATTTCTAAATATTTTCAGAGGAGAGACTTTGATATTTATTTTGCTCTGAAACAGCAAGTGCAGTTGAACACTGCACACAAGGGCTCAGAGAAAACAAGTTGATAAAAGAATGCTGGGAGTTGGAAGAGACCACCAGCGAGCGAGGACAGCTATTGCTCAGGTACCAGCCTCACTGCTGTGGAGTGCCTTTTTTGTTGTTTTACTGTGTTAAGGCATTATTACTTGTGTTTTATTCTTGTACAAACATCCTGACTACTGTTCTCTTTGTTTTAAAATGTGAATATTGAGAGTTAAGTTATAGTTTGGAAATACAGCCTTCAGAAACATATTATGTCAGTACCCTTCAAATTCACATTTCTTCGCTCTTAAATGAACTACAGGAGCTGTGTGATTCTGAGAGAATCCAAGTAGACCACTACCTTTCCTTTATTTATAGATTGTGCTTAAGGACTTTCTGTACAGGGCTGTGTTTAAGACTTGAAATGTGCAGTAGTACGCTGTTAGTTGATAGGTGAGAGACTGTTCTTGTTATAACGTGTTTTGGAATGTTTTCTGTCTTCATTTTCATGAAATTACATTGTAAAATAATAATTTATTGGACGTTAATGCCTGATGTTGTGCAGGTTAGTTTGGTCTGACTCCGGGTTGCAGCCTCGGCCCGCTCTGCAGAGGCCGCCCGGGGCCCGATTCCCCCCAGCTCTCCCGGCCGGCACCTCCACTCCGCTAGGGGCGCCTGTGCCCGCAGCGCCTACTAACCCCGCAGGGGGTCGCCCTGCCTCCGTTGCCATGGCAGCCAGGGGACGCCGGCGTTGA